>NW_020897722.1:7853199-7953512 GCF_003984885.1 Neopelma chrysocephalum
AATTTGTTTATGATGCGTGGTCAGCTGCAAACTAAAGGGGAAGTCTACAATGCCAGTGAGGCCAAGAGAATGGTTTGCAGTTGGTTTCCTTGGGTCCTTTGTTAACAAGAAAGGCACCAATCTCATCTGAAAGTAGCCCTTCTAGAGGACTCAAGAATGAAAAGTAAAATTCAGCAGTCAACTGATTTCTCAAGTTTTCTAATTGCAAGTCTTAAATACCTGCAGTATTGCTAATAAATGTATCTCTCTTGTAACAGCAGGTATTAGATGTTTGCAGTGATACTAACCAGGGTATCTTTACATATTTTGGTGTCATTCTGGAATCAATGCTTTTCCTCCCTAATTATTTATGTATTCGCCGTCTTTCCATAGATTTTGTGGTTTTTGGGGAGTTAATTCATACTGGGGTAAAATACATCAGTTTGGAGAATGGACTCTGGCATCATATTTGCCTATGATGGTACTTTAAATGCAGCTGTGGGTTTCAGTGCTCCAGTGACAGTAACCTTGTCTCCGATCTCCTGGGAACAGCCCACCTCTGACTCCTGGACACCCCTTCCCTTCCAACTTACACTGGGATCTGGAAGTCACCATTTTTTATTTTCACCCCTTGCAATCCATCTTCCCCACCCCCAGACCCAATGGTTTTTCATTTAAGAGCACAGGTCTGAGTGGGAGTTTATATAAATAATTATGCCTCCACAGTGTTAGATTTCCTCTCAGTACCTCCCTTAATTCATTCCTTGGTGGGATACTGCCGTTTTCATATGAGAACTAAAATGTGTTTTAAGTTTTGTCTGTGTTCTGTGGGGAGATTTTGCTGTTAACCTATGGTGCCTGTAAGTTCTCAGAATTTCTAAGTTTCTTGAAGGTTGGAACCACACAAACTCATTTGAGTATGATAAACTTCAAATGTACAGGCAAATATTTTCAGTTTGGCTGTACCATGCCTCAGTTAGTAATTGTTCTATTATCCCAAATATTAGCTGGGGCAGGAATTTTCATGATCCTTCCCTGGCAGAGGAACCCAGTGACATAAGGAAGAGTTCCAGTTTTATGCTGTTATGCAACTGCCTTGCAAAAGATCGAGCATCTGCTGAAAAATAGCTATTGCCCTGGAAACAAATTCCTGTCTCAGGCTAGAGCTGTGCCTTGTAAAATTTTATTTCTATTTGCATATTATTTCATGCAGGCTATTAAGTGTTTCTTCATGCTGTGGAAGAGTTAAATGAAACAGTGCCAGTAGAATAGAGTGGAGCAGCAGGAAGGAGGTTCAGAAGCAGGTGGCATTAAAGCCCTTGGTGGTGTGTAGGTAAGTACAGAAGAGGCTAATGAGCACAGTGCAGGTGTGATGTAAATAATACTCCCAATTATAAGCCTAGTGTAAGCTAGTTGGAAAAAAAGTAGTAAGTGGCAGTTTGTAATTTGCAGAGGTAGCATAGAAAGGGTACCAGACCAGTAAGGGAATAGGGACAAAGGATGTGTTTGTGTGGATAGAAGTGGAACTCCATTGATCCTGTTTATTCCATTGGAAAGAATAATAGAAATTTCTCTGTGAGCTTTTGCATTTTAATTGTAGCAAAATTACCCTTCTATTTTTACATCTTGTTTCTTCTTTGTCATTTCTGAAATGTTCAGAAGTGTGTGTGTGTGTTGGCTTAGTTTTGTTACATCAGTGAGGGAGAACTCCACTAGCGTGAGGCAAACATGAAAGCCATCAATGTTGCATTATTCAGGAACTGTATGGAAATGTACTATTTATGACAGTATTCCCCCAGTTCCCCCGTGTAACACAAGATCTGTAATTTGAAGTGAAACATCGTGTTTGGGAAGAAGTTTATTTTCACACGTACTCTGCTACAGACTATGCACTTTAAAAAGTAGATTGAGCCAGTCCAAAGAGCTGGTTCTGAAAACCCACAGTGTTCTCAGCTTTCATTGGCAATGGGAGGTTCTGGGAGCCTGGTTCAGTGTTGTACCTCTGAAGTCATGAAGAGGAATCGGTTCAGTTACAATGGGAATTGCACAGATGCCATCCTTAAGTTTTTTGAGGGGAAAGAATAGCATCAATTTCCATGTTTCCTTCTCTTATAAAATTAGAGGATCAAGAAATTGTGTAACTTGCATTTATATTAAAAATAAATAGATACTACTGTTTTTCTTCAGCTTCATTTTGTTGTCTGTTACTTTTCTGGTTTTAGTGTTTTTTTGTTTTTTGGGGTTTTTTTAAGACAAGAAAAGTATTAAAGTTGTTGCAGTGACTGCTCTCTCAGTAAATGCTATCACAGAATGCAAAGGGGAATTCCTCTGTGATACTCAGTTTTGCAGTTGTTGTCTCATGCTGCACATTTTCTTGATGTCTGTCCACTGCAGAGAACTAAATCCTTAAGGAAGGACAGCCTTGTACTTGGCAGGGCTGTGCTCCTGTGAGATCCCATGGTTTTGTGGTTTGGGTTTGAGTTGGGCTGTATGATTGCACATGGGATACATAAAATCTCTCCAACTGAACTGAGCTATACAAATATCACTAAGGAGCCACAGCTAGGATTCACTAAATACTTCCAAATTATAAAGGAAACAAAGGGGTTGGTAAAAAAATCCACACATGGAAAAAACCTGAAATATGAGTGTTCCTTTTTAATAATTTTTTTCAGAGGGCTGCCTCATACCATCCCACAAGAAAAGGGTTAGCACTGTTGCACTTTTTTTAATCAAAAAGAATAAAAATTAAAAAATGGAGTTGATTCAGTTACCTAAAAATAAGTATTATATGGGGAGCTCTGGTGCTTCTTCAGTCTCTTGATGCAGTTTCTGAAGGACAAGGGACTCCTACAGATCTGGTGCTGTTCATTCCAGCTCCATAGAGTCAGGGGGAATACATAAGGACATGCCTGAACACAGGATGCCTCTGACAACTGAGCAGAGACCATCTGCACATAAACTGACTGTTATCTCTGGCTGTCAGAGGCTGCAGATGAGTAAGCAGAGAGGCAGATTTTCAGTCCAATTTAGAGATACTTGGGTCCTGATTCCCCCTAAAGCACCTTCTCTTCTACCTACATTTGACTCCCATCAGTGACAGGCGTTTGCACACTTAGGGTTTTTGAAAGCGTTTCCTGGATAAATCAGTCTACCCCAGTTATTTAAAATCTGGCCTGAAAAAGGTGCATTATGCTCAGCACTTTGTGCTATCAGAGCTGTCAGAGCAGGACAGACCTTGTGTCAACCCTGTGTGGAATTCAGCTGCTGCAGCTGCAGGGACTGGAGGGTGCAGGGAGAGATGAGGCTGGGCTTGCCTCTTCTGTAGCTACCAGGAGGAATGGGAAGCATCTGCATCTCCAGGATAGGGAAGGGGGACTTAAAATCCACTTACTGTATGCCTTCAAATATGTAAGATTCATTGTTTCCTTCCTGCTTTGTTAAACATTTGGGAATTTCTTAGCCAAAATGAAAGCAACCAAGCAGGTTAACAACACAGTCTGGGAGAAAGGTGCCTGATTCAATTACTGTGCTGAGCACAGTAATCATGGAAGGTTGCACAGAGCAGGACTTTGATGTGATTGCCTAATAGAAGAAAATATCAACCTGCTGAAGTACAGGAATCCATGGAGAAAAGGCTGCAGTATAAAGTCCAGCCAAGGAAAGGTATTGTGATATACAAATCAAAGTCACAAGATGATATAGAAAAACGAAACATGAAAAACCCCAGATCATTAACTAGGATTAATGTCCACAAATGCAGTATACCCCTAAGGAAAATATCATAGCTGCCTAAATGGGAAGCTATAGAAAGAGATTTAAAGATAAATGTTCTGCTAATAAACGTGCATCCAAAATCTGTGATCTTAGCCAGAGCTGCTACAAACACCTTATTAGATTCACAAAACTGAACAGGAGTGATTAATTTATATCTGATAGCACTGGCTTCCAAAAGGAACAGGTCTGAGAGGGAGATGAGGGGAACCCTGCTGTGAATGCCTGCAGACAGATGGTGAAGAACAGAAGCTTCCACAGCAGCACAGTCTCATTTTCTTTTTCTTTTCATGAGCTCTGTGTGTGTGCTATACACAGTTCTCAGGCTAAGTCTGACAACAACCCACAGGAAAAGGTGTGTGATATGAATCCTCATTTCTGGGACTTTGCATGGTAAATGCAGCCTATAGGAACCAAGCTGAGAATACACTAAAACAGATCCAAAATGCTGAAAATTAAACCTCAGCTTCTTGTAGTTAAAAGTATTGCAGTCTTGATGACATTTAGGATGTCATGGGTTGTGGCAATTGGATCCAGTCTAATGAGATGAGAAAAGAAAATACAACCCAGACTGAACATCTCTATGCAAGATACTTCATGTATTTTTAAATTATTATCAATACAGTAGTAAAAACTTTACTAGTCAAAAATATGAAACTTGCTGCAAATTAGTGTTGTTTACATTCATTCAGAGGTGATTACTGTCAATAAACCACAGCTGAAATCAAGGTTCAGATGCTATTTCTAACATATCATCAGTACCAGGAAGAGCAGTTTGTAGTGATCAGAACAAACAGAAGAGAATGGAGAAAACTCAAAGCTCTCAAGCTCTGAGAATGCTCTTTGCATTGTGGTTTTGGAGAAAAAAAGGAAGGGCTTTATAAAGGAATGTAGCATGGCTTGCCTTCACTGATATTTTAAATTATCTGGACCAAAAGAAATCCAAACCCCATAAACAGTTCAGGGAGAAAAAGCTTTTTGGGTTTTTACCTTCACATTCTTTCTTTTTGACAGAATGTGCTTAATTAATATCCTGTTCACCACAGCCATCTATGCAGAGAGAAAAATCTTTGTCCCTGCTGTACTTTCTAAAGCAATTGGTAACCTCTCTGCCCTTTGCTTTAGCAGACATCTGAAAGGAATTGCATGCTCTTTGTAAAGAGAAGGCAATGAATCAATGTGCAGGTTACAGCAACAGGGCTGATAATTTATAAGCAAGTATCTACAGTTTTTCCAGGGTTCTTGAGTGCCTGTTTTCTTTTATTCACAGCATTCAGGACTTTCTTTCTTGGCCCAAGCTCCATCTGAATGCTCTGTAGATCTTCATCTGAACATAGCATCAGGGCATCTAAATCGATTTTTTCCCTCATGAAGACTGGAAGAAACTCATCCAGCGTCTGTGATGCCAGAAACACTTCAAGGGGTGTGTTCTCTGCTTCCTCGTCATCCCAAATGACTTCTTCCTCATTCCAAGGGATATCAGCACCATTTTCAGCATCACCTGCCCTGCCATTCTCAGCATTTTCATACTGAAAGAGCTCACTGGACATTGTAAAGCTGACACCTTCTTTCTCGGAAGACACAGTTCCAGGATTTACATCCGCAGCCAAATTCCTTCCAAACACAATCTTGCCAAGACCCGGCCGCTGAAAAATGGAGAGCTGACTGTCATTATCAGCAACGTTTTTCTCATCAAGGTCGTTCAGTAACTCATCCTCCTCTTTCTCATCAAACAAATGCATCACATTTCTCCGACCTGTATCATCCTCTTGGTCATTTCTTTGTGTTTCCTGGCTTCTTGTGCTGCCAGCTGTCTTTTTTGCCTTCAGTTTCAAGGTATCTTTCAGGTTTTTGGAAAAAGTACCTGTGGTATTCGAAGCAAATAGAGCGGGCAGCTTTACTCTGGAGTGCGTTCCTCTGGAAGAAGTCACTGTGCCAGCCTTTTCTTTCATATAATTCCGGTTCATCTCATGCTGGTGTTTCTCTTGGCGCTTCTCACACTCCTTGATTTGTTTCTCAACGTTCCTCTGGGCCTGTGCTTTTTGTTTGGAGACCTTTTTGGGGTTCAGCACCATCTGCTCGGTGGCAGCTTTGTCCAGGATCTGGACGCACTCCTTGCGGTCCCTGCTGGCAGCCGCCTCCAGGGGAGTGCGGAGGTCATTGTCCAGAGCAAAGATGTTGGCACCAAAGCTGATCAAAAAAGAAACACAGTGGAGGTGGCCATTGCAGGCAGCGTGGTGGAGAGGCGTGTTCCCCCAGATGTCACACTTGTCCGGGTCTCCTCTGAGAAGGAAAACAGCACACAGTGAGCTGGGTGTTCCCACACGCAGCACTGCAGTGGGATTGAACAGACACCAAACGTTCAGCTCTGCTCTGCTCTGAGGAGAACAGCCCAGTGACAATGGGTCAGCTTGGCTCCAGCCACTGGAACGGGGCTGCACCCACTTACAAAAGCCTTCAGCTGTGTGTGTGGCACAAGCTCTAAATCCTGCCTGTCTGTGAATTAAACGAGCTCACAGGGCTGGGTGGGACTGCTCATACATCCTCCATAAGAGAACCAGGGTATTTCCTTTGTCATCCCGGGGTCTGGCAGCTCAAAGTGGGCTCAGGCTTTGACTTACTCTCATTGGAATTATTGGCAAAACTGTTTCAATAGCTTTTGCATGGAATATTTTAAAGGGGTTTTGGTGACTCTTCTCTTTTGCATGTGAAATGCAGGGACAATATTAGGAGGTTTCCTCACTGACCACAGTGACACATATTTAATGAGTACATGCAGTAACTTTTGGGGTAAGTAATAGGTAAATGATTAAGAGTAAAGCCCTGATTACACATTTGTCTCCATTGCTGTTAGTTTAAACCCAGACAGATGCCATTGTTTTTCTTCAACTCTTTTGTTCTCCTTTAGCTGCTTTTGCTCATGGGGGTTTGAAAAGCAGAAGCTCATTTGAAAATAAAATGCCACACTTTTCAATTGAATTTAAAGCCAGTGAAAAGTATTGCTTTATTTTTAACTCTTGCACTGACTTCACACTGAACTGCTGCCTGCAGACAAGAATCAGCTTGAATATTTTGATACACATTTGGCAGGACCAACACTAGCAATGTTCAGAACAGAACTTGTGGCCTCTTGTGACCAACAACCAAGGCAGCCACAGCAGCCCAAAATCTTTAACAACTTCAGAGCCAGGGACCAAATTTACAAGGAGAATTTCTACTCTTGGGAATTCAAGCATTTCAAGCCTTGGAGGTTGGTGCCATGTGGCAGCTGTACTATGAAAGAAGTGGCATCTCCTGTCACAAAAACGTCCTTCAGGCACTGATCTCTGGCTTTGAGTCTCCCTGAAGAAAAGCACTACCAGGTTGATTGAGGGCCAGATATGAACACATCCTTCAGCCTAAAGTGCCCCAGGCAGGAGCAAGGTCAGGGTTCCCCATGCAACAGCGAGTGAGAGTGGCTGCAGGAGCGCAGGCGCTGCCGCAAGGAGGTGGCAGCTGAGGATCAAAGTTTCTCCACTCAGACACATGCAAACCATGTGTACATATTTCTGCTTTTGTGGCTCTGCCCTGGGGAACTGCCTGACTGTGGCCAAACATGCCTGATTCCTGAATTCCCACACTAGCAAAGAGCTTGCATTATCCTGAGCCTTGGAAGCGCTGGGTCATCCGGCCTCCCCCAGGCCCCTTCACAGCTGTTTGTGGTCTCTTTTCCCTGTGGAACCTGCCAGCCTTTGAGTCTCAAACAATTGACAAACCAGAATGGCTGCTCCCAACTCAGTGGGACTTTGGATACCATTTGACATCCACTTTGGGTTCTGATGCTCCTCCTTTCCCTGCTTTCCCAAGAAAAAGGCTCACTCAAAAGAGAGCAGATTCTGCTACTTGGTCTTGCTTTTATTCATGTACCTGCAAGACAAGTAGAGAAAACGTCTCCTGATGCCTGGGAAGACAAATTATTTCAAGATGAAAGGGGTTTACTGTTAGTACTGCCACACTTTACAAGGGCTGAATGTGTTGCAAGCTTGAGAGTCCTAAAATCTGCAACCACTCTAAAGAAACTCACCCTGTACCTCAGAGCCTTTGTCAGGAAACCTCTTCAAGGAAATGATGAATTTGTTAAAAATAATTAAAATAATTTCTCACAAGAAAACATTAACTGACTGGAGAACAGATTGTAAGTCTTCCAAAATTCAGCTTCTCCCAAGAAAACCAGTGAGGCTACAGCCATATCTCTGACAACCACTGATCATGCCAAAAAATCTTAGATTAAAGTAGAGGTGAATGCATATATTTGAAGACTTTGAGTGCAAAACTGTCCCAAAGTGCTCCTTTACCAAGAAAAAGAGTGAGAAATTATTTTTCTTATATATTCCTTAGCTAGTCTTGTAGGTGTTCAGGGACAAAACTCATTGACTAGGTGTTTCCCTGGAGCTGCCTTAATTATAGAAGTTGAAAAACTGTCAATCTATTTTTGTTTCTCCTGAGGACACAGCAATAACCACACAGTCCAAAGGTCTTTTTTATTGTGATACTACAGCCACACCTGAGCTCAATGAGCTATAAAGCAAATCTAGGAAAAACCATTTTTTTCAACTCCATTTTTAATAAAACTCAAATACCTCCAAATACTTATTCAACTTTTCCCTCCAATTTTCTTTAAACTATTATCAATGGAAATACAGGTCAACTTAATCTTCATCTCAGCCCAGAAAGAACATTTCATTAATTGTATCTCTACACAAGATCATATTTTCTTTTATTAGATATTAATATAGAATCACAGCTTAAAAGGTGGGCTCGGAGAAAGAGAGTACGGATGGTGGGGAGGTAATTACCATTTCAATAGGACATTTCAATCATGTAGGACATTTAAGTGATACAGCAATATTACTATTAAAAAATGAACCTGTAGAAAACCTTACTTCTTTTTTTCTTAATTTTTTTCTGGTTTACAAGGATCCTATCACAGCCTCTGAAAAGATAGTGTTTTCAGCTTTAGCACGATGGTAGTTGTTAATACTATAATGAGCAGAGAAATAGCCATCTTAGATGTTACTGTTTCAAAACTCTCAGTTGTGACTTGCCTCTGGACAGCATTAAATCTTCACAAGTGTCTACTGACTGCACTTTAGAAGCAAATGGGAGATCTTTTTTGCTAAAAATGTTTCAAACAATGCATTTCTCTGTAAGGCCTGTCTCAAAGACATCATCAAAAGGCCACCTTCTCCTCCACCACAGTGAGTCAAGGTCCCACCCAGGTCCCACTCCCTGCAGGCTCCATACACAATGTGGTCCTACTGATGCCAATGTGACTTCACCAACAGATCACCCCTCACAGGCTTTGGACCTAAACCACTGTAAATGAAGGAACAATTCTTGGGTGAATGCACTGAAAGAAATTACTGTGATTTTCAGCCTGATTTTTCAGGGTCTGAGCTCATCGGGGCATTAGAAACACGAGCACTAATTATAGTTTTGAGCCACAAGCTTTTAGCAATGGAGGCTGGTTGACTTACCCCCTCCGGCATATGATTTCCAGAGCCTCCAGATACCCATGGTAAGCTGCCAGAAGGGTGGGTGTCATCCCATCTTCATCTGAAGTGTTGAGGTCTTTCCTAGTGGCTTCTTTCAAGAGGTCCAAGTTGCCATCGGCCGCTGCTTTGTGATACCTGCTCGACATTTTCAGCAGCTTCTGGTTTCCCAAGGCAGCTCTGAGCGATATCCAGACTGTACAGTCACTCCTCCATTACAGGGATGGTTCATTAATGATTACAAGTTGAGAGGTCCCTGTGAGGAGGAGAATGGGGAGGCAAAGTTCATCCTTGCAGGCAGCTTCTCTGGAGCTCTGCACAGGGAATGCTTTCATTTCCTGGGAGGTTCCTCTGCCGTTTACAGTTGGTTGCACATTTGACTACTTAAACATAGAGGGGATTCCTTCATCTTCTCTGTGTCTTTGCCTGACCTGTTCTGGGAAAACTGCAAAAAGACCTTGAACTTCAAAAAAAACCTTCAAAAATTTCAAAAAGCATTCAAAAGGCCATGAATGTCAGTGCAACCAGGTTTCACCCTAAGTAATAAAGCATCCCTGAGTTCCATGGGATGAAATGCATGAGCAGTTACCTGTACTGGTGAAGTCCTTTGTAACCCATCTTTCACTGGGATGCTGCATTTGAAAACAAGCACCTGCCTTGCCAAAGCAGGCGGTTCCATGGAGCCATTTTGTGTACACAAACTGGTGTGGGGATGAAAACAGACCTGTCAGGAACAGGGTGGTGTTTGGATAAACCCCCCAGCAAGTCTGCAAGTCACAGCTGGCAAAACCACAGCCCTGTAAATGGCATTTCATCAGGGCATCCTCAGGAACTTGGCAAATATAAGACTCACCTCACAAGTATTGTAAGCTCTGGTTCAGATGCAAAAAAATGTGCAGGATTTCCTTAGGATAGTACAGGGAATTCAAGAAACGGCAACACGATTGGCCTGCACCCATTGCCCCTTCCTGGGCACTGTGGTCCTTGCCTGGGAATAAATGGGTCCAGTTCCCATCACATATGACCACTTCTTGCTTTCGAAGTCATTTCCCCTGATTTCAGTGACATTAAGGGCTACCTCTACAAGTAGAAACTTACAGAATTAGACCGTAATTCTGATTTTTAGGTTCAAAAGAATTACTAAGAGCAAGTCACATAAAAGGTCAGTTTTCAAACAGCAGCTGAGAAGAAGTCGCTAAATTTCTACCTGCAGCTTCGTGCAGTGCTGTGGTCTGAGGGTTATTCTGGTCACATTCACAACAGCTGCCAGATAAACGTTACTTTTTGCCAAGCTGTTTTCTGTGACTCACTGAATTAACCTGGATCTCAGAGACTCTGCCCTCAGCAATTAGCAGGGGGGTTTTGTTGCTTGTTGTGCTCCCATTAGAGAACCAGTAGCGATTCAAACCAACTCCTTGCTTGGAGTTGGTGCAACCCCTGAATGGAGTTCTGCCACCTCATTTACATCCCATAATGGCACCCATGTAATACACCAGAGACCTCTCCAACTGGGCTTTCTCTCCTAATTATTTTCTCAGGCAGAGATTGAAGAGCTCTTCAGGAATGAAATTGTACCAATATTTTTCTTCCCAGGAGGACAAGGAGAGTAAGTCAGATCCTGTGACAGGTTTGAATCTTCAAATACATAAGTCTAGGTAGGACTAAACCAAGTCCCTGGTTTTCCTTCATGTCATCCACAGACATAGCCGTGCCCGGTGCTGTCCTGCCATCCCAGGGCAGTGAGGAAGGGTTGTACTTCACCCAGGCCAACCTCCATCCCCATATTAGAAGATAGTTTCACCCTCAGGCCTTTCTCAAGTTCCCTGCATTGCATTAACACCTTTCTAATAAAAAAAGCAGTAATTTATTCTGGGTTCTATTTAATCAGGCACTCAGCACTGAGTCAAATTTACAGCTACTAGAAAAAACTAGCAAAGACAGGTACATACACATACATATATATATATATACACACATACTTCAGATTAGCTGTTTCTTGATGCCATTGAATTTTATTTTCTTTACTGGGCAGTGTAAGCCTTTTTACTCTCAAAAGTAAAAGGCACATACTACCTGTACCACCAGTGGCTGATAGGAGACAGGAAACAGCCTTTTCTTGTATGTTTGCATTTCACGTCATTAGATACACCCATGAAAGTGATTTGGTGGCAGAAGAGTCCTTCTCATTTTCAAGGTTTATGATTTCTACTACAGAAGTACCTTCATTTGCTTTTCTCTTGATTAATTCAGCACAGAAAGTGTTGATCTCAGAGTGAATTTTATTGTCCAACATCTGAAAATATTGATCTTACAAGAACATTACTCTGTATAATACTAAGTGGGAAACTATTGTTCCAGGTTTTAATTAGAGGTAAAGAAAAACCCATGTCAACTGGAGAGAAGCTCCAAGACTTTGCAACCTTCATTATTATTTATGTCACAAAAGTGGGCATCACAAAAAAAGAAAGAAAAAAAGAAAAGACCAAACAAAATCTTCATCTGTTTCTTAACTCCTGGTACTTGTTCATCTTTGTCCCATCCAAAAACCTCAACTTGAAATGCAATAAATGATTCAACATCAAATGAGCTAAATTCTCGGCCTGAATGGAGATTATTCTTTTGAGACTAAAGCTCAAAATTGTGAACTTTTTAAATTCCCTGGGTAGTTAGAATGAAGCTTTTCTTTTTGGGTTTGAAAAGAACTTCAAAACCACTTCCAATTGAAATGTCTTACCAGGCTCAAGAGAAACTCTGTTGTGAGGGTACATGGTGGTGTAAGCTAATGAATTATTTAACTGGCAGCTTTGATTTGTTATTGGATTTTATTATGTATACGATTATTGCTCTATTATTTTGAGAACTATCTTAAATAAAATATTACCCATTAAATGAACTATTTAGACTGAAAGGCTGCAGCATCACTAGTTATGTTGTTCTAGATAACTTGGAGCCCCATATGCACAGCGATGTTGTTGTGCCATCTGTTTTGCAGGAGGTATTATCCAGCACATTTCCTCATCCCAACTTTTATAAGCACTAAATGTGCTATGGTAAAGGCCATGTAAGGGGAGGCAAGTAAGTGTCTGCTTGCCTAATGAGATCTTTGGAACTAATGGGTTTAGGGAAGAATGAAATTAGTCACACTGGGTAATCGTGGCTACAAAATTCAGAGATGACGACAACATTTAAACAACAATAAAAGCTTATTTCTTCATTTCTTAGGGTGGTAAAACTGCTGTGCCCCAGGACGCTGCTGCTGGATGTCCTCTTGAGCAGCCAGTTCCCACAGCCAGGCTGAGCATGACCCACACCAGGCTCAGTTGGTGCTGCCTGAGACCCATCCTAACATGATCATTGCTCAGGTGTGGGTCCAAGGGCATCCTTGCAGTGCCTTCACATGTCATTTCAGGAGCAAGGCCTTAATCAATAGGGAAAAATACTCAAAACTGAAAGGCAACAAAGCCAACTCTGCCAAAGCTCTGTCTCACCCTCACGCCTCGATGCCCAGCCATACTGGGCACATAAAAGCAAACTGAGGGGCTTCTGTAGGGCTGGAAGCAGTGACATTATCTATTGTATCATAGTGACATATCAAATAAGTGGTTTTGCTGTGAGCACTCATAAGTAAAAGCCCTGACCTGGCATTCAGACTCTTTGTTTTGGGGAATTGTTTCCCCCATGATATAATTACCAGTGCTACAAACAGTCCCAAGGGAAGCCATGTTGAGCTCGTTGGTGTCTCAAGTCCTGTCCTGCTGCCAGTGTGTGAGGGACAGGGGCAGCAAAGTGGCACAGAAATCTCCTTTTTAAAAAGTGACTGCCAAAAAGATGGGCATTTTTCTGTGCACTATCTGACAAGGGAGTGAAGGGAGTACACAATCACAGCAAGGAAAAAATGCCTTCAAAATAGAGGGAAACAACAATCCATGCTAAAGACTCGATATCACCTTAAGGTCTCCTGTGAGCCTCCCGTCTCAACGAGCAGCAGGTGCAAGTGTTCTGTTCCTGGGGCAGCAGAAAGGTGGCACCTGTGTGGAGCCAGACCTGGGTCCTATATAACCCTCCCTGGGCAGCCAGAGGACAAGCTTGTGGTTCTACTGGAGAGATGGGGTTGTTTGTGGAGCAGCAGTGCTGGAGCACCTCAAGGATGTGGTGAGTGGGGTTTGGAGAGGGATGGGAAGCTGAGTCCTTTCCCTGATGCTCTCTCATTTGGTTCTCTTCCCTGCAGGTTGCTGCTTCTGTTTGGCTTTTTGCTGCCCTTAGCCCCTTGTGCTGATGGCCTGGGGGATCAGGATCTCTTGGGTAAGGTGCCCTCTCTGGGCTGGCAGTGGTGTGGGTCTGGGCTTTAGGTTTGCTTGGAGCTGATTCCCCTCTGCTTTGGCATGGAAGGGGGCTCTGAAGCAGGGCTGGCTGGGGGCTTGCAGGGTGTGTGCCTCAAGCAGGAGGGTAATGGAGTTCATGGTGGTCTTCCCTTTGCAGAGAATGTGACCTGTCATAGGGATGGGGTAGAAGTTGAGTTTTCCAGAGGGCTTGGCAACTACTCCTGGCATGTGTGGGTTGTTGGTATGTATTGCTACTGCCCTGGCTCTCCCTGCTATAGCCTGGAAGCAGGTGCCTCCCTGCAGGGCTAACCTTTCATGTCCTCCCTAGATGTGAGTGGTGAGGAGATCATGTCCTGTGACCACGCTGTGGATTATGAGAGGCTGATGCTCAGTGTCCCGTTTGAAAACTGCACCAGCCTGGAGGTAAAGGGGTCTTCCTTCTGGGAAGCTGCTGTGATGGAGTGTGGGATTTCTTTTTTCCTTTTCTGGTTAGGACAGGGTTTAAAAGGGTTTCTAGTTCTAACTTTCTTCAAGAGTGAAAATACATACACTTCTGATAACTAAAACCCTTACAGAAGAAGAGATCATGTCAGAAGTTGAACAAAACTGTCAGAATTCTTGTTTTCTCAATGGTGGATTAAACCCCTCAGAGCCTGCCATAAATGCTATTTCTCCTGTAAAGGCCTTGAGCTACTTTACAGATTTTCTTGTAGGGGTATGGACCAGGTTCAAGTGTTTCAGAGCACCACTCTATTTAAATGTATGTATATTGACAGAGCAATTAACAACACATGCTAATCACAGCAGCTGAGATAGAGTAGTAAATGGGAGGCTAAAACCAGAAGCTTTACTGGTATCTGTTGCTTTTAGGCATTTGAAATATCAGAAGACTCTTGGTTTTGTTATTTATCAGCTTAGTTTTTTGAACAGCTGACTCTAACACTGCAACCTGCTAGTTCTTGAAGCTTTCTTCTGACTCCTGCAGTTTTCTCAGATATCTTCTGTTCAACATATTTTTTTTTTCCCAATCTATCTTGTCTGTAGCACGGTCAGCACAAGTTAATGTGGAAGCTGATGGTGAATGACACAATGGGAGTGGAGATGAATGTAACCTACAGCACTCACTGTGACAGTGTTGATGCAGATGAAGTCATTACTCCTGTCTTTGCTGGTGCAACAAACTGTACAAAAGACTTCATGGCAGTAAGCAGAAGAATTGGGAGTGCTATAGATTCTGCTTTGAGACTTGCAGGGTGGGACGACTGTCTCCTGGAACTGTGTGGCTGGGATCTGCAGAAAGCTGGGGAAAGCTCCAGTCATCTTCAGGGAGGTCTCTTGGCTGCATGTTCATGTTGGCATGGCTGCTGGCTCTTTGAAGAGCTAGTTTGCAAGAGGTCATTAAGATGCACATGGTCTGGCTCCTGCCCCATTGCAGGGGGAACTGGGATGCTGATGTTGGCTGTCTGCTTTGGGAAGCTATAATAGAAATTTTCCTCCATGGTTACAGCCCTGCAGCCTTCTGTTTGCTTCTGTATTCTAACCCTTGTGCTGTGTTTCAGATTACTTTCCCAGGACTCATTTCAAGCTTTGGCGATGAGCATATGGTATGTGCCTTCTGCTGGCAAAGGGATCAGGTGGGAGTGTTTGGGTTTTTTGACCAAAACTGAGCCTGATGTCTCCAAGCTGGAGTAGTTATCTCTCTGGTGTAATTGCACCTCGTTGGGAAGTCTTGTTCTATGCTGTCAGTAAAGGGTGCTTGAATGTAAAACCTGTGAGGTGGCAGCACTGCAAGGGGGGGAAGGTCTAATGCCTTGCTGCTTCTGTGCCTTCCCTCCCTAAGCAAGGATCTCTTGCTTTGCAGGTTCCAGCAGCTCCATTGTCCTGGACTCTGTCAGTTGATGATGGAACCACAATACATCAGCTAAGCCTTGGGCAAGCAATGCAGCAAGGCTACAACTTCCTAATTGATGGCCACAACCTGATCTTTCAGGTGGCCTTCACTGCCACTGGAGTTGTGTCCTACAAGGTAGGTGAATGGAGAATTGGCACTGAGGAGTTAGTGTTGCTGGGCACTTCCCTCCTGCAGACCTGTGGAAAGCATTTTCAGGCCACGGGCAGAGCTGATGTCAAGCTGACGTGCTGAGCTGGTGTGTGTAAAGCTGTTTGACTTTGCACAGCTGTCACTGAACTGCCCAGCACAATGAAATGGGGGAGCACAGTGTTGCACCTCAGACAGCAGCACAGCTACAGCCTGTTCTGGGATCACCTGACCGGCAGTCTCATGAGCAGCTTTTTTTAGAAAGGGTGAGATGGGAAGAAACTGCTGTTGCAAACATGAACAGCATCAGTAGCCTGATGTAGTACATAACCCTGTGGGGTTGGTCTTGTGATGGATCACAAGCTGAGCACTAATAGAGCTCCATCTTCTTTGTCAGCACAATGAAAAGGTGCTCTACACTGTGGCACTCAAGCTCATGTATGGCTCTCCTGAGCGCAGGCTGACTGTGGAGGCAAGAATGCTTTGTGCACCAGGTAACTCACAGAAAAAGTCAGAACCTGACCTGCTTTTGCCCCAAGGAAACTGGTGTAAAATGTAACAAAAGATGCTGTTGCAGGTCCAGCAATCTGTAATGCAACACACATGACTGTTGTCATCCCAGCCTTCCCAGGGACCCTTATGGCTGTGGATGTAGAAGATAAGACCATCCCCATGGATCAGCTTCAGGAAAATGGAATCACTCTGGACATGCGAAGAGGGGTCAGGCTCCATATTAGCAGGGGAGTCCTGAAGTCCAGGGTGAGTTCTGATCCTTGAGTCACAGGTATTGGTGTGATACCAACTTGTTTTAAGAACCAGAGCACAGCAGCTTTGACTCTGACTAAGCATCTGTCAAGTCAGTCATGTGCCCTGTGGCTGGCTGAAGGCAGGTGTGATTTAACTGACTTTGTAATAGATGGGCATCACTCAAAGGTAAATTGGGTTTCATGGAGTCTCTTGGCAAAAACAGAAGGAGGTGAAAATATTCCTTGGGAGGGTAGGTATTCTGCATGCCTGGGGCGATGCAAGCTAACAAATAAGCTGAGGCTGGACGAGCATGATGGCCTCAGGGGGAGCTAAACAGCTCTAACACGTATACATGGAGTTCTGCTCAGGAGAGTAACTCTTGTCCTTCAGCTACATGGGGAGAGCTGCTCAGGACTTCAGTCCTACATGTCCTCTTTGAAACTGGCTTTTCACTTCCATGGGGAGACCGTGGCAATGGTGATGCACCCTGAGTGCCCCTGTGACCAGCGCACACCGATAGGTGAGTGACTTCTGCAGTGGCCTCAGCCCCTGTGCTGCCTGAATGGTGATGCTTCAGCACAGCCTTGTTCTTACACTTGCCTGTGATGGACCAGTTTGTCTCACCAACAGCTCTTGGTGGACTGAGCTGTCACTGACTGGCATGACAACTTATGTGAACCTCTGTTACAGCTGCTGTATGCACCCAGGATGGACACATGGATTTTGAAATCCTTGCTGATAGTACCACACCACTGCTGGATTTGGATACCCTTAGGCTCAGAGATCCTGCATGCCAGCCAGCCTTCAAGTCACCTTTGAATGACAGGGTTTGGTTTCACGTCCCACTGAATGGGTGTGGGACCAGGTATTGGGTAAGTCTGTAGCCAGGATTGATGGGGGGTGAGCTTCGTGTATTTGGAATACCCTCACTAATGCTGCTACTTATCTGCAGTTTGATGGGGAGAAGATTGTTTATGAGAATGAGGTGAGGGCACTACAAGCAGATGTTCCACTGGGCAGGATCTCAAGGGACAGTGAATTCAGGTGTGTCTGGAACCTCTTCAGGATATCCAGGACTAAGTATTACCCATATGCTCATATAAGACTTACCTATTCCTTCCTTGTTACAGGCTAACAGTCCTGTGCTCCTTCAGCAGCGGTGATGCCTCCCTCACTATAAAAGTAGACAACCTTCCTCCTCTGGCTTCTTCAGTGAACCGAGGTTCCCTCTCCTTAGTTCTCCTGAGCTACCCAGGTAAAGCTGACGCTGGGCTCAGTGGCTGGGAATTAAGTGCAGCTTGTGGAGGGGAGGATGTATGAGTGAATTGCTCCAGTACATGGCCTTCCAGGGCTTGATGTTTCCTTTCCCCCAACCATTCTACTTGAAGCAGATGCCTCAAATTTGGCTCTAGGACAGACTGCAGCTGTTCAACCAGCTGCTGTTGAAGAGCTTGAGACCAGAGTTGCCTTCAGGACCCTCTTTGCACACTGCCTTGTGTAACAGGACTTTGGTTCTTGCAGAGGACTCGTACAGGCAGCCGTACCGTGAGGATCAGTATCCCATAGTGAGGTACCTACGGCAGCCCATCTTCCTGGAAGTTCAGGTCCTGAACCGCAATGATCCCAACCTCCACCTGGTATTGGATGATTGTTGGGCAACAGCTTCACAAGATCCAAGCTCACTTCCCCAGTGGAATATCGTTGTTGATGGGTGAGTGCTCTGCCAGAGAAATAGAAGCATCTTTTGCAGTGGGGGGGGGAGTATTTCCTAGCTTCCCCCTGCACCATTCTTAGGAATAGAGCCCCAGGAACAAGGGTTTCATTTGAGGTGGCCTTTCAAGTACTGCCCTGGTATGGTGGAATTTGTAGGAAGATGGTAGCACCTTTACCTTGAACTCCAATCTGTTGCTTAAAAAGAAAAAATCAAACTCAACAACCCAGACTTTCTTTATCCTGCTGTTCTGACTTGCTTCTTACTTATTGGCAGGTGTGAGTATGACCTGGACAGCTACAGGACTGTGTTCCATCCTGTGGGGCACGGGGTCAGCTATGCCAACTATCGCCAAAGGCTGGAAGTAAAGACTTTTGCCTTTGTCTCTGGTGACAAAGCCCTCCCTGGCCTAGTAGGTGACATTTTCCTCCTACTTGGGAGCAGTAATAAGAGCAGGTATTGTCTCAAAATACAGTAATAATGGAGCTCTCATTCTCTGTCCTAGGTGTACTTCCACTGCAGTGCTCTGCTCTGTGACCGTTTCCACCCAGACTCCCCACTGTGCATGGCAAGATGCCCAAGGCCATCTAGAAGCAAGCGAGGTAACGCCCGAGTAGTTCTTTAGGTTTCACTGACCCAAGATAGCCCCCTGCACTCTGGGGTTCAACTCTGCTGTGTCTGTTGCAGAAAGTGGGATGCCAGAGGTGAACTCTGCAGTGGTGAGCCTGGGGGGTCCTGTTCTCCTCGTGCCAGAAGAATGGTCCACAACCAGAGGTACTGAGCCAGTTTGGTGCTGGTGGGTGTTGTGTGGGTTTAATGAAGAGCTGTCTCCACAAACTACCTTTCCCCTTGCTTTGTAGGGAGCACTCTCTTGAGCAAGGAGGCATGGGCTGGCTTTGCAATGACTGCTGTTGGTATTCTCTCTCTGGTGGCTACAATGCTACTATTTTTGGCTCTTCTTAAATGCTTAAAGAGAAGAGCGTACATGGTAAATGTGGTACATTAATGTATATTGCCAAATAAACTTGGAGTAGTCACTCTGTCAATTATGTCTGTCATGTATTCCCTCTCCTACATCTATTTATGAAATTCAATACTTCCGGTCCCCTGAATATGTTCTTATTGTAGATTTGGCTTCAGCAACGACTATAATGCTTCATTTCTTGAGTGTCTTTGTTCTGAAATTGCCCACTGCTGTGTTAAATTCCTGTTGGACTCTGCAGCCAATTTGCTTTTTGAAGTGCTTATCAAATACCTTTGTTCAGAACTGTAATTTCATTCAAATGGGTTTTTAAAAATCCATATTGTACCAATATCTGCGGTCTGTGCAGCTCCTCCAAATCTTGAGCCCTGTGCTGCAGCTGGAAATTAGAACTTGGCTTTACTGACATTTGGTTAGCAACACACCCAACACTTGTATTAAAACATTACTGTAAAAAAACCAAAACAAAACAACAAAATTGAGAACTATGAAAGATCTCTGAAGGAGATCTACAGTGGAGCCTCCCTTTTTAGAGTATAGCAGTCTAGAAGAACTTCAGGAAAACCAAAGTGGACCAGACTTTTTCTGCTGCCAGAGCTGATCTTTCTGATGGCCAGAAGCTTCATGGCCATGTAACAGGAGCGCCAGGAATATATACCCTGGAGTCTCAGAAAACTGAGTGAGGGGCAAAAGGGGTACGACCATCAGATAAAGTGGTCTTGTCTGCAATACTTACATACTGAGGCAAAATCTTTCTGCTGATGCTTAGAAGAAAAGCTACTCATTATAACTGTTTTCCTCCCCCTCTCTTTAAGAGTTATAAAAGAGGGAATGCATAGCATTAACTAATTTCAGTTCACTTTCTGTGTTTTCTTTATATGCCAGTTTTTCAATATTGTATAAAAACTAGAAAATTCTTCCAGTTTATTAGCATGCCAGAGGAGTTGATAATGATTTCTCTTGTCACCTTTTGCTATTACTTGAGCTCTTAATGCTCTTTCTAGCACACCCAAGAGCTTGACTTTTTCATATGTTCCTCTCTCTTCCAAATCGGAGAAAGTTTGAAGGTAATTACCATGTAAACTAAATAACACTAGGTTGTGGACAGAACAGGGTTTAAGTAAGTTTAGCCTACAGGCAGGGAGAACAGAGTTCTAAAGCTGCCTTTGCATTAATACAAATCCTCTGAAGACTGGTTGTGGCACACCAACTTCATTAGGTTGCATTTGACCTGTGGCTTCCTTATGGTCTGCTTGGTTACAGCAACTGCTCTCTACTCCTCTAGGACTTATCATTGGGACAGGTCTGTTAGTACAGCAAGTTAACATTCAGTTTATCTCCTACTTCTCCCACTGTCACCAGTATTGCAGTTTTAGTGCGTTCACTTGTGAGGTGTAGTTTCTTTTGCTTTTGTCTTATGCCAAAATTTTCAGGGAAAGCTTATGTTCTTAGCAGTTACTCCCCTTCAGCAGGGTAAGGAATACATTGAGTGTTTTGTTAAAAGTTCAGTGTATGTTTTTAAAATGTCACTGTAGTTGTTTGTTGCAGCTTTCAGTATAGACAAGGACAGCACTATCTGCAGATGTAACACTGCCCACCTGAGGTGAGGCAGTCTCAGTCATGCTGTTGTTTTCTGTCTTGTATTTTGTACACATTGCTTTGCACAGTCAAGGAAATAAGGCATAAAATACAGTTGCATGTGACAATGAAAAGGGATGACAGTGCTTTGCACTAGGAGTGTAACAGCCTTGGGTTAAATACTGTCTGGCAACTCTGTGAGCAGGGGCAGTGATCATCACAAGCCCAGCTCCATGTTCTTTGCACGTGCAGGGCTTCAGATCAAGTCGTCATGCAGACCCTGCTAATGGTCAAACATGCTATACATAAATAGCATTGGGCTGGGGGCTTGTCTGCCACAGCCCTTGCTTCACTGAAGCATTATTAATGGGCTATTCCTCATGCAACAGGTTTCAGGGGACATTTTTGAAATATTAATGTATATTTCATGCAAAAAGAGCACAGAGTACTGAGAACATCAGTGGGAAGATGCTACGCTGGTGTTTAATTAAAATTATACTGTCAGTATAAATAAAATGAAACCATAGATCTCATATTGGAGCTACTTATTTTCAAGTCACTTACTGTCTGTTAGATAGAGGTTAGGGTTGAAGTGGTTACTTAGGCTACTGTCCAGCAAACCTCCTACTATACTTAAGTCCTATTGACTTAGCACTTGGCTGGAATATGAAGTATTTCTGCAAATGCCAGTAAAGTGGTGCTTGGTGAAGAGGGTTATGTACTTAACAGCATGTTGTACTTACCTGTATAGGCTTTTAGCTCTTCTGATCTAAGCAAACCTAATACTCTTAATATTCCCTCTCTCCATCCTTCATGTTCTGAAGCGTGGGGAAAGATCAGTGCATGTTCAGGCAGAGGTTTCCTTGTTTCTCATTGCTGGATGGAGTCTGTGCTAGGATGGTTGGAGTTTACTAAACACTGTTACAGTGATTGTTGTGTAAACACACGGGGAAAGAAATGCTAGTTTAACATTCCGCTGTGTTTAAAATATTTCTCACACAGCTTGCATATATGAATCTGGAGACTTGCACTATGAGGTTATTTAAAAGACCTCATGTGTCCTCACTTAGGGAAGAGGTGACAGCTTTACTTTTGTTCTTTGACTTCTGTATTTTGTACTATTTTTACTGCCTGGGGATGCGAGACAAAGGCTGCACACAGTGACAGCCATCTAGGTCAAAGGGAGGGTTGTTCTTGCCTGGCTTCTGTCCCTGACTCATACTGTCTGCCTAGGGGAAAATTGTCAGATGTGGCACATGAGAGATCTGCCTTGGAGAGGATTAAATAGAATTCTCCTGGGGTGGCTTAGTTGTGCTCTATTTGTGGACATTGCAGGGGCAGTTTGAATGAAGACTCGTGTAACTTATTTAAATCAAGGAAAGCACAGGCTTTTATTCCTCACTTTGTAAATAACTTACCTAAAGCCCAGCCACACACATTCCTTCCCTCTTCCTCTGTGTGTGCTGCTGCCTCTCAGTCCCTTGCTGAAGTGTGTTATCAGGAAAGTTTAAGCTCCCCTTGCAAGTCCAAAGGATTCCTTTACTACGCTCAGGTCTGTCGCTCTCTTCTGACACAGGGGAGGGCAAAGTGGAATGATAATGTGCAGCAAGAGGAGGCAGAGGAATTAGTCACCTGTTTCAGGTGTAGGCAGCACTGGCTCTCTGCAGCCTGAGCTCAAACAGCTGCTTCAGGAACTGTAGCACAGTTGGTTGCTCCAAATTCCCTCAGAAAGACTTCAGATGTTTTGGGTCCCCCACGATGTAGGGATTAGGGCTACAAGAGTGGTTGCCCATTAAGGCGTGTTTATGCCTAAAGTAAGGGGCAGTGAGCTGGATCCTTAGGGCTGGGTAGGCTGAGACCTGGTTGGGAATGGTGCCACTGGGATGTGAAAGTGTCCTATCAGTTCCTTGCTGGGCTGGTGCTGTTCTGCAGGAAGCTAAGAGAGCAACGGAGAAAAAGGGGACTTGGCAGCATCTCCCCAGCCTCTCCTGCTAAGGGCTTCTTAGCTCTACTGCAGTGTTTAATAATTTAAAGAAGAAAACAACCTATGCCCTCATTTAAGGGATGGCCTTACTGACTCCAGTAAAAACACCTACTCTGTGCTGACCTAGTTTTTTCTTTAGCATATCCCTATGGAAAACCATACTAATGCAGTGATGGCACAGCACAGAAAGCAGCTCTTATTAAAAGGGCACAATGAGAAACCTTGAAGTGACAGACTGACAAACAAGTAAAGGTCAGGGCAGCAGGAGTGAAACTGTTCCATGTTGTACCTGCTGGTAACTGAGAATTCACAGCTTTAGCTCCTGATAAGTGCTGATGACACAGCAAATTACATAATGAAAAATAAATTTAAAATGCAGAAGGAAATGGTTCATGTGGGGTCAGACTCTGAGTAGGAATAAGTACACTTGCTCTAGTGTCTGCTGAACTTAATGGCTGTTCCCTGCAGCAGAAGATAAGGGTATAAAGGGATGGCTGGCTAGATAGCTTTGTAATATTTGTTTGCTAAATTAATGTGCCATTAAAATGAAGGGCTCCTGGAAATCTAAAGATTATTTTACTCTACTGCTGAAGTATGCAGCCAGCTTACCTCAGGGGCTGAAAATATTACCAATACTGTGTGGAAAACATTACAGCTCAGATAGACTTTGCTTCAAGTTGGTGCCAAATAGCATGTTGGTTCATGAAAAACTAAGTAAAACACTAATTTAGATCTTAGACTTCTGCATTTTTTTACTGGGATGAGGAGTAATCTACAGTTTGTAACTCAGCAATGCTGGCCAGCCACAGTACTTTAATCAAGGTGAAATGTAGCTTACCTCAGAAGCAGATGTGGAAAAGTTGTTTTTATTATAGAATACACAGAATAAGTGTAAGACAACCTGGTTAAACAAACAGCACTTTATTAAACTAATATAGTTAGATAGTTTCTTAATGCTTAAAAATATAATAGCTTTTGCAAAAACAAAACAAAAAAAGTTTAAATAACATACAAGAAGTTACAACCAAGAAGCAGACCAGGCAATTTAAATACCTAAACAAAGAGGAAAAAATGCACCATTTAAGCATGCCGTAGGTATAATGAGGCAATGAGAATAAGAAAAATATCCCTTTGGAATAATGCAACATCGACAGGTATATAAAAGCTTAGAGCATGACTTGATATATGACAAAACCTTATTTTCCCTGTATAATAAATATAAAGCATTAGCATGGTGTGCTCATACTATTTTAACAAAGGCTGTTAAGGCTTACAAGTATTTTTTCCACATTCAAAATGCATTCTGAGTGTGTTCTGAGCTTTGGTACTTCTGTTTCAAAATGACCAACTGCTGCACAAAAATTTCAAGAGAATATGTCCAGAACTCCAGTAACTAATGAGAAATCAAATCCCCCCTCTTTCTTTCACCTAATTACCACTGACTTAACAGCACCAGTCACCATCACCTCCCTTCCCCAAGCTCTGTGGAGCATTCATACACTTACTATTGCAATACACTGCTGCTTAATGGTTACTCTTAATATCCATTTTACATTGACTATGTAAGATGTACATTGATTCTTTTCAGTTCCCAGAAGGAGCACACAAAGTCTGAATGCTCAATGAGTAAACAGTTACATAATGAAGCTCAGAGCTGGACAGTTAAGTGCCTATGGAGGAAGTGGGGACAAACCCACTTACTCACTCTTCCCGTTATTGGCAGAAACATCCAAGCCAGGCTTCTTCTGTGGCAAACTTCCATTAACATCTTGCTTCCTTAGCTGACCCCTGTATACATAAGAAAAGAATGGCTTTACAGTCTATTCTTCCCTGAAATTGTTGTATTTTTACTTTTTGCTCAAGAAAGCTGAGCAATGCAAGATGTAAACCTGTCTGAGGTTCCTGGACCATCTGCTGTGGGTCTACTGGATCTTCTTTCAAAAGGCACAGGAATGTAAAAATAGCAGGTATTATCTGTTTTAGCATTAGAGCTGTAAGTCAATATGACAGGTTGGGTTGTGCACTTGATATACTATGAAAAACAGAAATGTTCTGGAACTGGTGGGCAATGTTATGGACGTGGCAGCAATGCCCTGGAGAGGTGGTACAGAGCCCTGGAACAGATGTGAGCACACTGGGCTTTGCACCATGGTTTTGTCACCCTGCTGGTACCACCAGCTCCACAGGGAGCTCTGTGCTGAAGGAGCAAACTGAGGAAGTCTAGGAGGGAGCAGCTGTAACTTTCTTTCTTGCTCTTCCCTATGCTTAAGTGATTATCACGATTCCTACCCTGGCAGGTATCTCAAGGTGCCAGAGGTGGCACTCCAGCACAACCTGCCAGTGCCTCCTGCTCCCAGCCAGGTGCTCATGGAAGTGTGGCTGAGGCAATGCTGACTGCAATGGGCTTCTGAGCCCAAAGTCCTGGGAAATGTGAATGGCGAGCTGCACACGTGCAGCATCCTGCACAACCTGTTATTGCTACTTTGACCACACTGTCCCTTTTAAGTAACACTCTGCCTATCCTAAATCTACAACTAATTTTGGTCTATTGCTCTACAAGTGCTGGTAAGCAGAGATAGCTAGGTTATCACGGAGGAAGAACTGCAAAAAGTTCATTCTCTATACAAAATTTAATTTGGTAGCATGTTTTAATAATATTTAAAGCAACAAACTGCAGTGAGACAAAGCTGTATTTTATTGAATGTGTTGTGTTAGCACATGCACATTTAAAAACCATTTACATTTTCTCTTTCCCAAAAAGGAAGAAGGGCATGTATTAATTCTTACTGAAATACATCTTGATGACTGCATATCGGTACACTGCACATTAAGCAGTAGCCCAAGATTCAAAGCATTCAAGAGACTGTTAAATTAAGCAACTCACTTAGAATTAATGCAGTAGTCAATGCAATAGTACAGTTGCAGAGTTTGAAATCCAAGCACGGACCAAGACATCCATACTCACCTTGAGGAACACCAGTAGTTGACCAGAGTTGAAAGTGCAATGTAAGAAATACTCAGGACTCCAGAAACTCCCAGGGAAACTGCCCCCAGGCCACACAGCACACACAGGAGGGCTATGCCACCTATGGCTATCACAACACCTAATAAAACAAAAGCAGTTATTTAAACAAGTTTATGTACAAGTAAATTAAAGAAAGCCGACATTCTACCACAACCACAATTTCAAACCATTTGGGAAAACAATCTTCCTCAATCATCTGGCTGGCCTCTATAAAAGCTATCCATGGCTAAGATAACTGGTTTAGATGTATCGTGGTGGCTGAGATTAGAAAGGAAAATAGGATTTCCCCTGTATAGACTACACTTAATCAGATTACTATTCTTATATTAATAGTTTTACTGCTGCTGAGACCTGAGAACTACACACATAAATCCTCAACTGCTCAGACTCAGAATTCCAGAAGGAAGAACAAAAGAAGGAAAAGATAACATGCCTTAAAAGGGAATAGGTAAGTACATACATGCCTACAGTACCTTCCATGACTATCACACCAATACAGGCCATCACAGCTGTTGTAACAACGAAAATCAGGAAAAATGCAACAGGAATAGCAGACACTGCAATAAACATCAGGAGTGACAAGGCAACAAAAGGATGGTCATCTAAATATTGGCCAACACGAGAATTCATAAATGCAACAACCTGTGGATGAAAGAAAAACATTTTAGATTTTAACTCTTGTCATAGATAACTTTCGCAGATCACTGTTAATGTAGTGAACTACAGAGAACATCCTTTTGTAAGTCTGCAGCTTGAACAGAGGGCAGCTGCTGTCTGTTTCAAAAGCATGGGAACTTGTTGTAAATTTAGATAACTTCATAGCATATGAATAATATACATATATAATAATTCTAGCAAACCCAGACATTGTTTCTCTTGGACTTCCCAGTTCTATTCTTGCATAAATTAAAAAAGAAAAAAAAGAAAACCCAAACAATCTGAAAACAAATAAAAAAGTACATCACAGTTTAGCTGCAGATTTCAGTGAGGTCTTTGTGACTATTACTTTGATCTAGAAAACTGTATCTGTTAGGAAAAAAACCCCCTGTTACATCTAAAAATTATGATTTTTCTTCTATCCGTGGCTTAGTAATATCTGCGACCTGCTTATTTATTGAATTTAAGTACAGTATTGGCATGTCTGTATCACAAACTTTTTAAGAATTTAATTATAATGTTACCAGTAAAAAAAAAAATTCTTTTCACAAAGGCAGTCATATCTATACACTGGAATTTAACTGAAGTAGGTTTCCATCCCTTAAGGAAATACATATTGTAGTTTTAGTTCTTTTTATAGCAGCACAACCACTTCACTAAAATGCCACTCTACTATATCTAATAATTATGCCAGTAAAATACAAAAACACGGAGCAGGCTTCCCTTTTTCTTGATCGCTGAAAGCGTGGGAGGACAGGCCTTCTCACAGGCCTCACAGTTCTTACTTTAAAAAAAGGAGCGCATTTAAATAAATTGGCATATGACATCCCAATAGTTACTAAAGGAGTAACTTTATAAATATATAAAATTACATTCCAGACCCACATTTGCGTTGCTGTGGATGATCTGCACCACAGAGTGCCATTGCTTCTGCAGTTCCTGCATTTCTTTAGATATGTTACAATCCTCAGTCACGATCTCTTCTTCTGGACTACCAGTTCTCACCCAGCCATCCAATTTTCCTTGAAATTAAGGTACAGTTAGTAAAAGGTTAATACACGTGTTTTTGGAAAATGAAATGTTTCTTCTGTATAAAGAGAGAATGTAGATGCCAGATGTTGATGTGATACACAACGTGACACACTGCTTTTACCAAAGCACATCTACTGTACAGGGCTTGTCCCTGCAAGCTCTTCTGGAACTCCAAAAGCCAAGTATCAAGATACGGACGCCTCTCACCTTCTTTCTTTATAACATTAACCCTGTGTTTAACTGTGAGGGTTAGCAGCAAAAACAGATCGGTTTTAACAATCTGCATAGACAATTTGTTGCTACTGGTGCTGGAAACTAGTTAACACACTAATGAGACTGATTTTCTTGTGCTCAGAATTGAAAACATGCCCTGTACAGCTTCAAAACTCTGTGTATAAAGGAAAAATCTGACAGTTTAAAGGAAACCTCAGCTCAGCCATCCCCCTTCCCCCACGACCACTCCATCTGTTGTTGCAGGGGGAGGTTAAAAGACGCATTTTCCTGTTTGCAGACCCTCGCAGCCACCGCGCCGGTGTCACTGCTGTGCCCTGTGGCCACGGGCCCTGCGGTGCTTTACAGGGCGTTTTCACGCCCAAGGTTGAGCTCTGGCCGCCGGCAGCGCCGGGCAGGAGCCGCCCGCGGGGCGCGCCCGAGCCCCGGGCGTTACCCCCGCCCGGCCCGCGGCCTGCACCGAGAGCCGAGCTCAGGACGCGTTAATTAGTCACCCCCCGTTAATCACCGCTGCAGCCGCGCCGCCAGCGCCCGGCGGGTCCCCCGCGGAGGTGAGGGGGTCCCCAGCGCCGGGGCCGCCAGCCCTCCCGCGGCGGCCGGGCCGCACGGGCAGCGCCGGTGGCCGGGCTGGCGGAGCGGGGCTGCCCCGCTGCCCGGGGCCGGCCCGTCCCTCTCACCTGCGGCTCTGCCCGCCGGGCCGCGGCCCCGCTCGCTGCCGGGCCTGCCGGGGCCCAGGGAAGCGCCGCCGCCCTCCCGCCGCTGTCTCCTCCCCGCGGGGGCCGGGCAGGGCCCGCCGGGCGCGGCTCCGCGGCGGGTGCTGGGCGAGGAGCAGAGCGGGTTGGGCCCCGCAGGGCAGCGGGGGCTGCGAGGGGTGTCCCTCTGGTGCCCTTGCGCGTGGCTCTTCCTGCCCTTCACCCCGGCCCTACCTCAGCCGCTCGGGTCCGGGCACCCTCAGGAGTGTCCAAGGGCTTTGTGTTGTTTTAGGACGCGCAGCCCCGTGTTTCCTGGAATTGAGGGTGGGAGATGAGGATATGTGCGGTATCCGTGCCGCTGTGCGGGCGTGCTGAGGCACGTTCGGCCCCGGGGCACAGAATCGCTCTGTGTGCGTCTGTAATCCAGGAATGGCTCAATGTGTGTCTATAATCCCACCGTCCCCAGGCTGGGGGGCTGCTGCCATCGCAGTGGGAGGCAGCCAAGGCACCTTGCAGCGAATTGCGGCTGTTCGGTCACGCCCTGAACAGGCAGCTGTGAAACACATCACCTGGCACAACCACCTTCCCCCGTCCTGGTTACTTGTTCCCACACGTTTCCACCCTGTCCCGAGGCCTCCACGGGTGTTTTGGTGGCCACGTGGCAAACCTGTCTGGGGAGGTGCACCAGGGTGAGGAATAACTGCTTGAAAAACTCACCTGGGTTTTCAGCAAAACCAATGAATCCTACAGTGTCTCAGCATTTTGGATGGCACTGTTCACCTCAGCAGTGATGCTCGGTGAGGTGTGTTGCGTGATGGTTTGGCCTGGCTGCTTTCCAGAACCACCAGGATGATGTTAACATGCAAGCGTGAGGCTTCAGGGAATTCCCAGCTTTTGCTAGGTGGAAGTTTTCATGCTGTAAATTACAATAAGTAAAACATTCATGTTTCTCATGACTGCTTTAATGATTTTTGATTGCTGCAACCTAAGAGAGTATTGCAAAACTGAATGGTAATGGTTTCATGATTATGTTTTTAAAGGCAACAAAATAAATAGCATGTTTAATTTGGAGCGTGCTGGTCTTACAATGCAAAGAGAGATTTTATAAAGTCTGGGGGTTTTAACCTATCAGTCTGTCAGAGCTCTGTGTCTTTGAGATGCTGATTTCAATGATTTCTGTAGGTACAAGGATTTGTGTAGACAGTGGAAGTAAGAGTTGTATATTAACACAAATTTGGACCATGGGCTCTAAAAGCCCAGCACAAGATACCTGCAAGAGGAGGATAGTGAGGGTAAGTTTATTTTGCTTGCACTCTTAAAGTGTTTATCTCACATATTATTAAAGGTGCATCATGTATTCATATTCCTAGTACACTAGTGTATATAATAATAAATTTGAATTTGTTGATTTTGTATACTTTTTTTTAAAGGGAGCATAGGAACAAAGTAACTGGCAGAATTATAGTGTGACATAATCCAGTGATAATGGCACTATAAAGTTTAATGGCTCCACTGCGTTGAAAGTATATTGAAGATTTTAAAATTCTGGCTGTTTTTAAACATGTCATAGCTGTGGTTTGGAAGATAGTCTTGTACATCTTAGTAAATTATTTTCCTGCTATTCATAATTATGTTTTCTGCTGAAAATTCATGTATAATCTCTTTCTATATAAAATACCTAGTTTTAACGTTTCTCAAGTAGCACAAGTCATTTATTTAACTTCAAAGGGCATGAATATATGAGCAGCTGAGTTGATGTGCACAGAGGAACAGTAGTTACTCTAAGTGCTGCTTAATTGAGCTTGTCTTCATGCCAGTGTCAGCTCCAATTAGCAGGAAAATACTCATGTTGCAAACCAGCACTGAAATATTTGGAGAGTTAGGCACACAGTGGGCAAGCAATTACCAGCATCAGCAGTGCTGGTTCTGTATCCCACACTGTTTAAAAAGGAGCCTCGTTTTTGGTAGGAACTTTCACGTCTGGCCAGGCAGGAACAATATTCCATTTGTAGTTGGTATTACATCAAAATATAAGGAAAACTGTTAATAGTTGACTCAGGGATGTCAGCCATTCTCACAACTTACAGAAAACTGGAGGAAAAAAATAGCATCCAAAGATGGTGGGAAAGAGTTTAAAATGGAAGTCTTGCTTTGTTGTCAGAATATGGACAAGGCCTCTCTTGAGGGTTGGTGTAAAGAGACTGTGCTAGATTTCATGTTGGGTGGTAATAATTCCCATTTGTGGAGAAGTCTGATGGAGGACTCTTTCAGGACATGGTGATGACTGTGAGTGGGAGGCAAGTGCATACAAATGGACTTAGAGGAATTGGGAGTATCCCACCTGCTGCCTTCAGATCTTCAGGGAATTTGATTCTGAATGGTGGAAAAGTGTTGGAGATGTTTGGGTTCAAGATTTTGAATCTTTAATATTTTTTTTTTGTAATTCCTTTTAAGAAAATATGGGTTTATATGGCCTTTACTGGTTCAGGAGGTTCCTTGCTCTGTGCAGTATTTTCATGCAGAAGTCAGAATATCTCAGGTGTTTTAAGACTACATTTTTAGTAGCTTTCAGAGGTAAAAGGAGCCTGTACAGTTCCTCATTGGTTCCACAACTGAATCTCCCTGACCACAGCTTGGCACAACACTGTGCTGAAAGGGGCTGTTTTCTCTCTGCTGGGGAAGGAGAGGGAGGAGGGAATTCCTGTCTCCGAGCACCAGCTATGCTGTAACTGGGGCAACAAAGCTGAGGAGTGAGAGGCAGAGTGTCAGCTGGGGCAGGCAGAGGGACTGGTAACAAGGACACCTTGCAGGTAGTACCTCCTCTTACCCTGCTCCCTCATGCATCCTGTAGATGTGTAAGGCATGCTGGGCATCGCTCTCATTCTCTTTTCCCATTCCTTTTGAGTTGTGCTTATTTCTCATGGCAATTAATGTGTGGCTCTGTCTGCTGTAAACCATAGTTGGGGGCCCAGAGTCCCTGGGGTATTAAAAGAGCGGGAAGGAAGCTGGTTTTGGAGAAGGTGGAAAGAGCAGGGCAGGAAAAAATCTAGCTTGAAAGATTTTGAAAAATCTAGCTTGAAAGATCTGGGGAGAGTTAGAAAGATTAAGGTGAAAAGTCAGCTTGAGAAGAACGGAGAGAAAAAGCATGAAGGTTTGGAGGGAGGGAAGGTTTACCGTTGTAAACAAGGCAGGGAAGAGCTGGGATTCTTCTTCTTCCTGGCAGTTGGGATAGAAGCTGATTGACACCTTGTATACTGCCTGAAATGAGTCTCTCATTCTTTTACAGAGTATGTAACAACAAGGGTGTTTATAGTGAGGGGAAGGACGGAAAAATTGTAAGCAAACAAAAGACCAAAACGAAATAAAGCCAACCCAGAACCTGAGGCTCCTGAGGGTAAGTTCTTTCTGCTGGGACTGTGAAAGATCAGTAACTTTTTCAGAACTGCAGATGAAATTGGCCATTACTGGTGATTAGTGGTTTGACATTGGAAGAACTCTAATTAGAAGACACTTGTTCTTGCTGAATATTCTTTAGATCTAATCCTTTATTATGTACTTATTAAGGATTCCTTTGCTTAAATATTTAGCTGTTTGAAAGGTTAGTTGGCATCTAAGTCAAGAGTTGCTTTAGAATGAACAATGGCTTTTTTGATGTCTTGTACCTTTATGAATGAATGACTCTCCTAATAAACTTCATAGTTTATTCATTTTTAAGGCACCCTAGGGCCCAATCCTTTAGTCATTAATCAAGAGCAATTCACGCTCTCTTTAATGAATTATGTCTGGCAGTAGTAATGTCTTCATTTCTCTGTGTGTGTGTGTGCGTGCAGGCATGCTGGGGAAAAACCAAGCAGGTAAATCAAATCAGTCCCTTCTCAAATTTTATTTCTAAATGGGCTCTAATTTGATATTGAGGAGGTCACAATTTTGTCTGCTGGAAAACTAGGTTCCAGCAGCCTAGTTTTTCAGTGATATATCAGAAAGCAATAACCCTGTGCTAAAAATGTGTTACAATTATGTAAAAATGATTACGTTATTCAAACATAATTTTTTGGGGTAATGATTTCCTCTTTCATGGTGATTTAACTCACTCGTGATCAGTTATCACATAGTTCTCACCTTCTCCTTCTGGTAGTGTCACTGTGTAGTCAGGAATTTGTTCCTCATGAATCTCCTAAACAAATAGGATTTAGGAAATTCAGAGCAGACTGTGAGTGAGGCTTTGGCCTATACTAAGGAAAGTTGCCATTCAAAAGCATCTTAAAGCACTGTGAGACTAAGTAATTCTGAGAAAATATCCTGAGAGGACTTTATATGGAGTCTTGGAAAGCCATCTCAAAGTATTGGCACCTTGAGAAGGTGGAACATAATCCTAAAACATATCAATTCTTCTGACATTTGCAGTAAAACACTTTGCTGAGTCCTTGTGAGCAATCTGTTCTTCCAGCAGCATCCTGGCAATAGTTTGTTCTGGAACTGGATCATTATAGACATGAAAAATTTGATTTGTTTTTTTTTTTTCCTGCCCAGTAATATTTAACCCATGACAGTGGTTCACACAGCTTCACTGTCAATTTGGCAGTCTGGTAGGCTTTAATATTTTAATATCCAGAGTTTATACCATTACAAACTCCATGTGGAGTTTTTAATATAACTTAAAATATTTAAATAACTTTAAGTTGTTTACAGTGTTACAAAAATAAGGTGTGGGGTTTTTTTTAATCTGATATTTGTTGGTGGTTAGAAGTTTTATCAAACTGCTGCAAAGAACATGTTTTGCTGAGGAACCCACTCCACAGAGTGTCTGTTGCCTTAAAATTAGAAAAGTTGCAATATGTAATTTTCAATAAAAACTGAAAGCAGCTGTTTTTACTTCATTAATCTTTTTTGAAACATTTCATAAATATCTTTGAAGTTGTTTTTCATTTCTGTCTAGTCACGAAACAATTCTCTGTACAACATGAGTCACTCAGAGCAGTTCCCGGACTTCCCGCCCCCGCCTGGCTCTGCCTCTGCCTCTGCTTCAGCTGCACCTGCAGACTTGCAGGAGGTATGTGCTCTCTCCCCTTGTGTCAGGGTTTACATTACATTCCACCTGTAGCCAATTCCCATTTTTTGCCATGTGGTTTAGTGGGCATGGTGGTACTCAGGCAAAGGTTGGACCTTGGAGATCTTTTCCAGCCTTAATGATTCTGTGGTTCCAAGTGCATTCATGATTCTACCTTATGTACTTTTTCTCTCTGAGGATATCCTGAAATATACCTCTTGATCCCATGTCCCTTGTACCTGTGAGCTGTCTCATTAAAGTTTAGACATTAGGACAAGCCAATCAATAGATCATAGAATCATAGAATCAACTGGGTTGGAAAAGACCTCTGAGATCATCAAGTCCAACCCTTGATCCAACACTGCTGTGGTTACTAGACCATGGCACTGATGCCATATCCAGTCTCATCTTAAAAACCTCCAGGGATGGTGAATCCACCACCTCCCTGGGCAGCCCATTCCAATGTCTGGTTACTCTCTCTGTAAAAAATTTCTTCCTGATATCCAACCTAGTCACCTGAGAAAACATGGAAAACAGACAGAAGAAATCCTGTACTGATGTGAGAGAGAAGGATGAAAGATGAATTTGTTAACTTCTACTATTGTTCAACTATTTTGAGGGTTGTGTTAAAATTAGACAGGTCATTAACAAAGCTTGAAGAACAGGAATTTTCTAATTTTAAGCAAGTGTAAGGAGAAGAAGAAAAGCAGCAAGATGGCAATGTGGGGGAGTAGAAAGTAGCAGATAATGTACTAATGTCTTCTTTTATTTATAAAAAAGACCTTGATTATGCAAAAAAAAAAATGTAGGAGTGCTCCTACTGAAGTGTTGTGTGAAATTATCCTTATACATGTGTGGAACACGGTGATCGAAAAATAGATCAATGGTCAAACATCCTTGTCAGACCTTTGTATTTGCTTTTTATACTAATTGGTGTTTAATCCTGTTCTAGCTCTAAGAAGACTTTTTAAATTACTGTGCTGTGTAAAACTTTTGCTTTTTTCCCCCCAATTTCAGCTTCTCCTTCAGAAGAGTGCCTATCCCCCCTTGATGCAACAGTCATCCTTGACTTTGGCAGCTCCATTCAAGGAACAGAGTCACTACCGGAGCCCAAGTGACTCCATAGCTAATAACTACACTCTTCCTGCACGGGATTTAAAAATGAAAAATGTGTCCAAAGTCAAGTCCTCTTCAATGATAGAGTTATCACAGGCTTCAGAAGGGGAGAGGACACCTTCACCACGTATCCATATTTCAATGCGTTCATAATTTTAGCCTTGCTTCTTATACAATTTTATTTCTAATTCTTTATCTGTTAAAGTATCATCCCTGGAAAAATCACTTATCCCTAATAAAGGCTTATAAGCTTATCACTTCAGGGTCAGTGTAGACAAATTTCCCAATGCATGCATAACTTTAATAAATGAAAGGGCAGTTTCTGATTAACTAGTTAGGTTCATCCCTCCAGATATTCATATGTAATTACTTGGAGGGAATTGTTTGCAAAGCAGTAAATGAACAAACTACAAGTTAGCTTTTATTATTGCTAGAAGTAGATGTTAGTACCAACAGGAAAATAGAAACAAATTCTGTGTGGGTCCCTGGTATGCTCATATTTGTGAGTCTTGCCTACCAAACAAGATGGGGGACAGGCATTAAAATTATACCTGAGAATCAAATCCAAGAAATATTACTTAACGAACTGTTTTCTTCTGAACCATGTAATTTATGTATTTGTTAGCAAACGGTGCATACACATGTTAATTCTACATCATGAAGTATTTTATGCTGTTGATTCAACACAACGTGATATAAAGCAAATAAGGTTAAGTTGCAATACTTTTGCTACTTAAGTTTACCAGCAGTAAGGTAGTAAGTTTACCAAGAGCAAGGTGTTTAGGCTTTAAGTATATTACCAGCTGAAGATATCAAATTAACTCCATTACTTGGTTTGAAATTTTTTCGTGTGCAGTATATTTGGTGGAACTGTACATCTTGTAGAAGTGCTTTTATATTCAAACCAGAAAGTCCCAGTGCAGAAAATAACATTTGTGCAGGGAGATAAGTAAGCTCTGAAGTCTTAAGCATGAGCTGAATGCTTTCCTGAAGCTAGTTTATAGTCCCAGAATCAGCAAGATTATTTAACACATGATTTTAATGTCTTGCTAAAGGCTAAGTCAAACCTAAATACTTCTTTGTGACATTGTAGTTCTCTTTTATTTCATTATCTGATTAATTATCTTAGCTCTGTTTTTCACCAGTCTGAAATAATATCTTATTTGAAAAATATATATGCATGTGATTTTCCTTAACTGGTATTTAAAGCTCCGAGAAAAAAACTCAAACGTTCACAAAGACGATGGAGTTCTGATAGGTAACGTACTGTAATGTTATAAAGATACAGATTATTACAACCAGTCTAGTTTGAGTTGTGATTTAATATTTCTTTTTACTTGGATGCTCTGTTAAGCATCCAAGCATGAAATGTTAAGTCTCTACAAAAAATGTGTGTGCATCAAGACTGACTTTTGTGTCATAAGATTTTGCTAAGATAATCACGTGAAAATCTTGGGCAAACTAAATAACTGGACTAATAGGTTTGGCTCTGATAAAATGGCTTATAAAATATTGCCTGAGGGATGCTAGGCAGTTGTAAGGTTTACGTGGTTGTATTCTTTATGTTAAAGTAGTATGCTCTATTAGACAATTTTAATGAGGTTTTTTATTGAGTAATTGAAATACTTCCATAGGTCATGCTTATCCTCAGTGTAGAGCAGGTGGTTTATTTAAGGCTTGTCATTTGTCCTTATCCATTACTGTTTCTTTATTCACTAAGCTTATATTCTTTTTTTTTCAAAAGTACTTTGTTAAGCATTTTGAATCCCATTTCACTGAGTGCACCTGCTCATGTGCCAGACCTACATGTCCTAAATTACACAGACAACCAGCCACTGACCCCAGAAGAACAATTTGCCGTCATGGATTTACATGAGAAGGAGTCAAGTAAGCGAGAAAAGCCACCTTCAAGCAATGATATAGAGGTATTTATATAATTTCTTTTTAGGATAAAAGTAGCAGCAGTAATCATCCTCAGTATATCTGTAAACTGTTTACTAAAATTAGTTGAGAAAAGAAGGCAGTACATGGGGTTTAGAAGATGTAAGTATTCGATATAGCAAACTGCTGTTAAATATTGTTAACTCCTTTCTCATTTGTTTCTAGCTAGTCTGATTTTTGTTGTAAATTGTTTAATTCACAAGTTGAAGTACTTCCCAAATTCTTAACCTTTCATGTTGTTTGCTAGTAGTTTTTCTTTAGTAACTTAATATGTTGCACTCAGTTCTAGTGGTATATATACTTACATCAAAACAGATGACTGTATTGAAAAGATGTCAGGCATTAGCAGTGCTTTAAAAAGAACCAAGAGTTAGATAGCCAAAATCCATTACATTCAACCACCTTTCAATTACAGAAAAGGTTCAAGTGATAGAAAAGCTAAAAATACTTTGTAGTAATTCGTTATCTGTCAGAAAATTCATACAATAAGCATAATATTTTAAACCTTTTTTAGCGGTACTGTTACTACATATATAATGGAGTGCAGGAAGACATGGTGGCACCTCAGGATGAGGAAGTGATGAATGAAATTTTAAGCCATGTTCCAACTCACTTTCTTACTAACCCAGGCCTGGAGAAATTACTTGCAAGGTTGAAAGAAGAGATTAAGGCAGACTATTATATCGGCCTCATGAAAGCCATTGGTAAGACTCAAAATCTCTGAACAGTTCCAAGTGTGTAGATATTTATTGCACTTTCAAAGCAAGTCTTCATTCTAATCTTAGCCTCTGTGGAGAATTCCTTTGGGATCAGTAGAACTACAGAAGATACCTATGAGAAAATAATCTGTGATCGTTCTACATAACATTCCAGTTTCTCTCATTTTCTTTTCCTGAAATAATTTTATAGTAGAATTTTTAGTTTGATTTTTGTGCTGTATTTTATCCTAAAAACATACAATTAAGGATACGACTCTGTTAGTTTTAAATGTGCAGAATTCTACGACTTCCTGCACTGTTAAGAGGTAGCGTTGTTGAATGTAGGTTTTGAACCATACGTGCAGTCTCACCATGATATAAATGATTTGTTGTAGTTGATTATGTCCTGATGGATCCAGCTGAGAGAGAGAGACTGTCCATTCGAAGTACTCCACGCCCTTTTCCCCGGAGAATTGTCTGTGGACCAGTCCCATGGCACAGCTCTTATGGAGAAATGAAAATGTGGAATGAAAGGAATCTATTCGTGGTGAATTCATTGATGCTCACTTTGCAAGACCTCTGGCTTTCTGAGTAAGATGCCTTGTTCATGAGATCTTAATGAAATTGAGGATGTGTTTATTTAATGGCTTGATTAGAGAGTGCATCTGCTGTGACTTCTCTATGTATGCTTAGGAGATCCTGGGGGAGCCACTACAAAGTGGCAAAATGTGTCTGTTTTCTAAGTAATTCTTTTTTCTGAGCCTCTAAGAATTCCAGTGTAAAATGATTGTTTCCTGCAGTCTCTGAATGCAAGCATGAACACATTTTACATGTCCACGGTGAAGAATGGATATATTTGTGCTGTGAAAAGATCATCCCCTTTGTTATAAGATGTAATCCCTAAATTAAAATTCAGCACTCAAGTAAATGGTGATTTGAAATTCTCATACTTATTGCTGAACTTAACAAAATTAGCTCATAAAGTTGAGTATCTTTCAAATGTCTGTACTTGGAATTTGCTCTGGGGACATTAGAAATTTGAGATCTGTTATCTTATGAAGTTAAATGGTAGTGTAATCCTGAGAGCTGAATTAGCATGTAAGAAACATTTTCAGGAATTTAAGGTCTTGTGTGTTACAGACTGTGATATGTGTTCTACAGAGTAGTCAGGATAGGCACTCATTGATATGGAATAGAAACAGTAGGTGTCATTCTCCATGTTCTTTAATAACTGGATACACTAATAAAACTAGGAAAAGGACAAGATTTAGTTTTAAATACAGCAAGTCCAAATTAAATTTATTAAGCGTTTCATGTTTGTTGATAACAAAACCCCCATGAGAAATGCACTTGTCGGACAGCTTAGCAATGGAGTGATACCTATCAATGAAATCATATTTTTAGTATTTATAAGTATATATGAGACCTTCCTGACTATTCACGGGTGGTTTTTTTTTAAATCTACTGTTTGTTTTCCTTCCACAGGTACAACCATCTAAGGTTTGTTCGCACTGCAGAGATGCTTTGTGGACACCTGCCACTGCTGCCTGATGAATTTGAGGAGATCGTTCGAAGACACTGTGTGGAAGCTCGAGACATCCTTCAGAACAAGTCAGTGCCAACTGTAGTAGCAGTAAATAGAGTGTTTTAGGGTCTGATTTACGTGAAGGCCCCCTTTTAAAACATAGACTGAGATGACACTAGTCCCAGCCACAAGGCTGCCAAAACAAAGGGGTAAATAGCAGAGAGGAATAAACATCTGGATGATGATAGATCATTGGAACTGCAGGAATGTTTTTTCAAGAGCAAATGGTAATGAAGTACGAGTAAATGTAGACTGGAAATCAGAAGGTTTCTAACTATGAGAGGAGTGGAGTCCAAATTTGTAAAAATGGTGACAGAAAACCTTTTTTTTTAACTATGGAAATGGATGAATTAAAGAAAGAGGTTATATGAGGCACATGAGAGAAGGTGCCTGTATTCTGCCACCTGAGATCTCTTCCAAACTCATTTCCCATTTAATGCTAATAATTGAATATTCTCAGTAGTATTTTGTTTATTGCTAATAAGTTAAACTAATTGTATGGCCTATTATAACAAGAATTCTTAGCTTTAAAACTCAGGTTTCTTCTAAGTCCTGATAGGTACTGTTTTGTTTCATGTCTAGTTAACAGTTCTCTTCTAGCCCTTTGAATCTTACTCATTCTTTGGGTAATTTCTGAGCTTGGATTTCATTGCAAGGAGCAAAGTAAGACTAACAAGCTTCTAAAAAATTTGTCTCCATATTATTTCATTGCAGGTGGATCCCAACCTGTGCATCTGTTTTCATTGAACAGAAAAATAAATGGCTTCATTTTGCTCCTGAAAGGGACTCTGATTCCTCTGAGCGAGTTGAAAGCTATTTTGGTTCAGTGGCAGCTCTGATGTCGTTACAGTTACGTGAGATGGTTGTTAACTCCTTAGAAGATCTTCTCGAATTTTTTATGATCCACAAGGTATATGCTGTGAAGTATATCTATAGTTTTTTGTCTTAAATGGAGGTGATTCACGTAGCCATAAAATCTAATGCTCTTTGAAGACTAAAATGTCCCACATGGCTCTTGCCTCCGTAAAAAATGGCTGTGTCCTTCAAACAGTTGTGCATACTCAGTGCATTGTTAGCATGGTCAAGAGCTGCTCACTCGAATAATCACTTTGCAGACCTGGGGTTACAACCAGCAGTTTATAGGAGTTTTCAACTCTGTCTTGAGTGAGCGTGCATTTATTTTATTTTATTTTTAGTTTAATTTTTTTTGGTCTTAACAGACAAAACACTTTTACACGTGATTCTCTGAAAGCTCGTGAATAATCCACTTTGAAGTCAAAAGTGTGCAGAGTCAAGTGTGTAATCCTTTGCAGAGGTGATTTTTGTATGTGCTGTTCCTGTCTATACCCAATGAGTGCCATGTATTATTTCAAGTAATGTGCAGAGTTATAATAAGAAGCATTACACCATGAGAGTTTTTACCACTGTTTTGGTTACCATAAAGTTGCCTCTTAGTGGAAATTAATTTTTTGAATATAACATCACCCAGGAGCTACTATGATAAGACAAAATGAATGAATGTGGCAGATTAAATACTGCATTGCAGCCAGAAGATCACACTTAATATAATACTGTCAGACCTTGCACTAAGCCTTGCCACTAAGCCTTGCATCTGGGTAATGATGATTGGGTTTTTAAAATATTTTTTTAATTTTGTCTTGTGGCCTGGTTTGGGTGGGCTTTTTTTTTTTGTTTTGTTTTTGTCTGTTTGTTTGTTTTTTAAATCATTATAACATCTATATTACGTGTCTGGTCATGGATTAGGACTCCACTATTGTAAAGACAATTTGGGGATAGGGCAGTTCTTATCAACCTAAGGCAATTAAAAAACCTGCAGGATTCTAGATTTTATGTCTGATTTTTTTTTTCAGGGTTTTAGTTTTGTACAGTGATTAGTGCTTTACTTCTGTTACTTAATGGAAAATCAAGGCATTCAGGCTTAAATCCAGTTTCTTAATTCCAGCTTTTATAGATTCCTTTAGGAGTCAGCACCTTAAGATCTTATTTAGAACATCAGGTTTTGAATAAAAATCAGGGAAGATGATCCCATTGGTGCTGTTTAGTTAAGATACTTGGGGGAGTTTAAATATTTTTAAAATTAATATTCTTAGAGCTCATTTTATTGTTAAGTAAAATTTTCATTCTTTTCCCTAAGGATGGAAATGATTTTACAGAACCATATCGAGGAATACAGTTCTTTATACCTCAGATACTGAGAGTCGGACTGTGTGTGAAGGAACCTGAAATTGTCTTTGAGCCATCCTTGAAAGGATGTTGGGATTTAATCAGTCATGCCTTCAAGGAGATCCTGCGCAGTGCTGAGGAACTTCCAAAGGTACTGGATAAGTTATGGCTCCATACAAAATACAATATTAATAAAAATTATCTATAATGTAAGACTGAAGCCAAAAACTGACAAATAGAAGATAAAGATGAGGGTTGTGTATCACAAACTGCGTGAACTTCTGTGATTATAGAAGATATTTTTCAGATTCAAGTTATATTAAAGCACTGGTTTGATTTTCATATAGTTTTCACAAGCAAACTATGTGTGTAACTAGGTGTTAATTATGGATCAGAGCCTTTTCACATTGCAGTGTTTTTACCAAATAATAAATTTTTTTGAAGTGGTGGGTGAATGGGTAATAGAATACCTTATTTCCACTATTCTGTGTGTTATTACAGTATTTACAATTATTCCCTTTAGGTAGAAAGACTTCTGTTTCCAAAATTACAAAGAGGTAATCTCACTCTCAGTACAGTCAAACCAGAGGAATCATTGTTTTCAGAGTATATCAACAAACTTGAAAAGATCTTTGAGAGCAACATACTCGGTCCACAGAAGTAAGTTTTGGCTGATAACTCCATTGCCTTTCCAAACCCTCAGTTTCATGACACTGTCCATTTGACAAAAATAGACAGTTGGAGTGTGTTTGTTTCTTTTTATAGAGAAGCTTCATATTGGAATCTTATGGTCATTTTTGTGATCTTCTGTGTTTAAGGTATTTAAATGTGTACAGGAAATACAGCAATCTTTTGAACAATGAGGCACTGCAAGATGTCACAGATTTCTGGAAAAAGGGTCCTTCTTTAGAAGCTTTAACTGAGGTAATGTGTTACCAACAACTGCAACATGTTCATACAGCAGCTCACACATCACATTTGACTTCCTAATATATTGCCTAAAGAACAAACCACTTGTTTTACCCTTGGGAATACACAATTTACATAGCCCCTTACTGTAGGGCTATGGAGGAGGAGGTTTCTTTATGACCATCTTCTGTGAGTTTTGTTGGTTTTCCTTAGCAGAAGTCCAGTGGAAGGCTGCCCAGAGTATTTGGTCAATCTGCAGCTTGCTTGTCTTCTGAATGTCTTGTCCTCAGTCAGCCCTGTCAACTCTTCTCTCTGTATTCCTGAGTTAGCGTATGGCTGAATACTTCTTTAGGCGTCTTGTGGTCTTCCCTAGTATGGCATATTACGCTGCAAAGCTTTCAGCCCTGGAGTCTGAGGGTAGGAGCAAAGCTCTGGAAAGATAAAAACTATTTTCCTTCTTCTATTTGGAATATACTATCCATTTCTTGGATGGAAACTCTTAGTAGTTTAGCATTTTTCGTCTATAGACTTTTAGGAAAAATAACAGATGTATTATTTTCTGTTTGTAGAAGATTGACAGCTTAACAAAACTGAAAAGGGAGATTGCTTCTATGCATGTCACTATTCCTCTGGCCATGTTCTGTCTGGATGCTCTACACCTGCATGAGGAACTCTGCAATCGGACCCAGAATCTGAAAGACAAATTGATTGAATTTCAAGTGATAGAAAACAGAGAGTTAAATCAAAGGTACCTGTTGTTTGCGTGGATGGTTCTTGCTCTCTGCCTGGACTGGTGCTCTCTGTCTGTGGATGAGATAACTTTATTCTTTTGCTAGGTTTCCTAGTGCTGACCAGACATGTGCAAAGATACCAAAGTGGGTATTTAAAAATAACAGGAACAGAAATAGTTGAAAATAAATGTCTAACTTAGGATGTATGGAAGGTAACTTCCTGGCTCAGCTGGTGAGGGAGCCAGCCAGGGGCGATGCTGGACTTGCTGTTTGCAAACAGAGAAGGACATTGTGGGTGATGGGGTGGTTGGAGGCCGTCTTGGGGACAGCAATGCAGGTTTTGGGTCTTGGAGAACTAAGGAATGGGGTCAGCAGGACTGCTACCTTGGACTTCTGGAGGGCAGACTTTGGCCTGTTCAGGACACTGGTTGATAGAGTCCCACAGGAGTCAGTCCTGAAGGGCAGAGGAGTCCAGGAAGGAGGGATGTGCTTTAAGAAGAAAATCTTACAGATACAGGAGCAGCCCGTCCTCGTGTGCCAGAAGATGAACCGATGAGGAAGGCCAGCCTGGCTGAACAGGGAGCTTTGGCTAGAACTCACAGGAAAAGAGAGTTTAATTTATGAAGAAATTTAATATTTTTGTTTCAAAGACAAAATGAATTTACAAGATCTTACATCTCTTTTCACTTACAATCCCAGTGATCTGTTTTCTTTTTGTTGTAGAATTTGTGATGATTTTAACTTCATTGCAAAGAAAATGAGTGAGGTGCCTCAGAACACTGAACAGCTGGTGGAATATGATGCATTCTTAAAGAAATCCAGTGAAGTTACTGTTGTTAGACTGAAAAAGGACCTTGTCAAAGCGACACGCAGACTCCAAGTCCTTATGGACTATGCTGATCTTTCTCGTATGTCTCAACTACAGAATATAAAATTTCCATATGAAAATTTTATATATAGATAATGGGCTCTGCATGCCCAAATGTTGCATCTTGTAAAATGCTAATGGAAAGTTCCAAAAGAGACAAAAAGGAAATAAAAAGAATTCAGTAGAAGCCAAAACGTACCAGTGCTGCAAGGAAGAAATGGTAGAGAAATGGTGCCCAGCACAGAAAGGGCTATTCAATGTGTTTTAGAGAGTGTTTTGGGTATTATCAGATTAATGTCATGTAATCTGGCCAAATGATGTCACACTTCTATGTTATTAAGTAGAAATTCTTCAGAGAAAAGTCGTCTAAGAAGCCTTGTGCTTGAAAGCTCTATTGACAGCATGTGGGAAGTGTGAGAACTTGCATCTCTGCGGTTGAGGATCAGCTCAGAGCAGGCCTTTTGTTGGCTTGCTGTGATGGTTTGCTACTCTTGGGTAATAAATATACTTTAAGATGGAAGAAACATCTGTGGAAGTTGCTTTTAGTTTGCACTTTTATTCAGATCAAAAATGTGCCATTCGCAGATGCTATCTGTTACTTGCTGAACATAAAAAGGAAGAGCAGTTCTATGAATGCATACCCATTTTAGTGTCCTTAAGCAGAAAACACTCTTGGATCAGAAAGTGATAGAAATAACTAGAATATGCCATGTTCATTGACTTGGATAAAAATTAGGATGCCTGTGGAAGCCAGGACATTTTTCTGTTACATTTTGGACTGGAGTGTTTGTAATTACAGTATTTCACAATTACATATTCTTTGTAGCTGGGTTTATAAGCATGTGTGCTGCATTAGTTATAATGAGCTAAGTGCACTGAACAAACAGACAAATAGGAAGATGGAGATGTCTGGTCATTGTAGTTATTATGCTCCAGCTTTTGTGAATTATTCAGCATTTACAAATTGTGGACTAGAAATGGTTTAAACCATTATCCATCTAATGTAGGTATAATATATATATAATTAGGAGTGGTCTGTGTCTGTGTGTAGTGGAATGGAACTGATATTCTAGAATAGCTGCTCTTACTAATTGTCTCTGCCTAGCTAAGGTCTTATTTAGAGAATTTCACATTCTTAACTTGATTTTACAGTTTTGCTATTAATCTAACTTGTTTTAGGGAACAGTTTTCTTTGCAGTGAAGATAGTCTAGCAACCAGTTTCTTAGCTTATTCCTAAACATAGTTTTAGCTATTTTGCTTATTAGTAGGCATTCTGTTATGTAATAGCCATTCTCCTGGATCATTGGTTAAAAGGTATTTTCCTAAAGATGTTTATGCGTTTTTTATTTTAGATGATGACATAAATCTGAATAGTGCAGTTTTCCATTGGCCTGAACAGATTCAGAAAATATTTGATGACAGTAAACAGCTGTCGACTAAAAGGAGGGATCATGTAGAGATGCTGTTGGTTGAAAGGTATGGTGTTGAGTAATTTTATTTTCACTGGGTATTTTTAAAGACAAGAAAAATCTCATTATCAGTAGACAGGAGATAATGTTAAAGAGGGAAAACTTAGAAGGGGGCTGAGAAAATAAGGAAGAAATCTAGTTTATAGTATTATGGAGATTTCAGAAAAATACCATTGATGAGGGTAGATTAGAATATTCCTATGCTTAAATAGATCTGAAAGGAGGAATGGAGGATTGGTACAGAACATTCATAATTTTATGTTGTCATATTGATTAGTACAGCATTACACATAGTTTTGTTACATTCTTTTCACTCTTCCTTTATTTTCTCCAAGTAGTAAAGGCAGCAAAGGTAAGTAAAGTAAATCAACTCTGAGGTTTGAAAATGAGCCTAGAATTCTAATCCTGTGAACTGCATAGTATTGATGCAAGTGATCAATGGGTTTTCACTAGCATCTGTGTTTACACAGATTTCATTTGACAATGCCTCTTAAAATTAATAAAATAATTGAAACCTGAAAAGGAATGAAACCATCATATTACCTTAACTATCTTTACCTCAGGTGTTCTCAGTTTGAGAAAACTCTTCAAGGTTATAATAAAGAACTAGACAGCTACAAAAAGCGGGATGTAATGACTGTAGAAGACATGAAGAACAGCGCTCGGCACTTTGAGGAGTTAAATAAGAATCTAGAAAATGCATTAATAGAATTCGAGGTTAGTACTTATTAGTCAAGTATGGAATGGGTTGCAATATGCTGGATGAGCAAAAGCTTGGTTCCTGCCTCTGATTTTTTGTTTTCCAAGGTTCTGGCCATATATTGTCAGGATGTCTTTAAAATTTCCAAATTCACAAAGGAGTGGTAAATATCTTCTTGTCTCTGTGTGGTGAGTTGTCCCAACTACTGAGTTGAAGAGCATATTTTTAGGGAAAAAAATTTTAGGGAGTTTTTAAAATTGAAATAGTGAACTTCAGTGTTTCCAAGCAGTCAGTAGTAACAAGATGCCATCCACGGAAAACAGAATTCTGGCAGAGTTGGCACAGGCAGAATGTTAGGGAGGTGGCATTTTCCCTGAACCATGGTTTGTGCACTGGAACTGTGTTTTCAGTCCCTCTGCTTGTTCTCTAATTAAATCCAAATGTTTTTCAGCTGTTTGTATAATTGCCATTTAATGCTGATAGGCATTAAATATATGATATATCACATAAAGGGAATTTCTAGAAGGAAACTGAAGACCAAGATTCCTAACTTCTACTCAGGGCTCTCCATCCAGTGTACTGTATCATTCTACGTTAAACAGTTTGTCTTAGCTGTGACTCCACTGAGAAATGAGGAGGGTTGTCTTTGAGAGATCTCACAGGCATTGTGAGGCTTATTTAATCTTCTAAATCACAGTGAGACAATGGGATTTCTGCATATGTGGAAACTTAAGGGTCAAGATTTTAATTAAGTCCCACTCAAAAGAGAAAATGGAACCAATTAAGTGAGCTTGGAATTTAGATAAAATGCAAGTCCCATATATCAATACTATTAATCTGATTTAAAGGCATCTAGTATATTTAATTAGTGTGAGTTAACAGCACTGATATGCTTTTATAGGTAGATCAGAACAAGTAATTAAGTGTAAGTTTCTTAGTACATGATCACAGTGAGAAGTGTATCCACACAATTTAAATGACATGACAATTAGCTTAGTGAATACATGAATTTAAATATTATCTTGGAACGTGGATCTTTATATTTTTCTGCCTACAACTCACACTGAATTACTACAAGTTTTATGGAAGATCCATTGGCATTATAAAAGCACAGACTTGGGACTCAATCTGAATTCAGTGTCTGCACTTCAGGCAGCATTTCTCTGTGCTTCACCTCCCACCTGTAAAATGAAGGAGGCAATACTCTTTTTTTTTTTTTAAGTGTAATTCTTTGCACATTGGTTTATACTATAAAATCTTTTGAACAAAACCAATATCTTACCATGAATAAGCACAGAAATTAATACGTGTTTTCGTTGGAGCTCCCAGATATTTCTGTAAAAGAAAAAAAATAACAATCTCAAGTTAAACAAAATTCCTGTAAACCTCTTTGACTGAAGAGCTTACATCCAGATTTCAAAGTGGATTGGAAACTTTTGAGCCTTGGTTTTACTGAATGCCAAGGTACATTATCTTATTCTAAAATGGGTATAGATTTTTTAAATTATTTGAGCAGTAAAAGATACCAACAAATGCCAGGTTAACAGTTGGACTTGATCTTAGAATTGTTTAGGCTGGAAAAGACCTTTGTGACTCCATGAAATAACTAGGGGAATTTTCAAGAACAGTTACCTTATGTCCCTAAAATCCACAGACCTATATCTAGAGATCTGTCTGGCTTTAAGACGTGTAAAATAATTGTATTCAATACTACCTGTTTAAAAGTTTAAACCACAGTAGGGATTTTTGATGGAAATAATACACTTTTTTTCCCCCTTAAAGGATATTACTAGAGAAGAAGATTTACTTGGGCGAGAGAAGAGTCAATTTCCTTTATTGCAAAGTATAATTGCAAGGAAAGAACCCTTTGAGCAACTTTGGCTAACAGCATATAATTTCCATACCAAATCTGAGGAATGGATGAATGGTGAGGCTTTGGTGTTCATGTGATGAAACATGTTATTTTCAGTGAGTTAAGTAGAAGCTGGAAGGGTTGATTAGTCGTGAGAAGATAATTTTGAAGAAATAAATGCTCTTAAGCAGTGTGAAACAGTTACTGACTTGGATTTTGTATGAAGATCATTTTTTGTAACACAATTGATTTCCAGTTAAAGGAGAATGACTATAAATAGCTGTAATTAAACCACCCTAGAAATCCCCTTGTGCTGATGTGCCTGATGTGCTTTTTTAATACTGTTGTGTTCAGGAACTCTACAGCAGTTCAGTGCTGATGAAATTACTGAAGAAATTGGAAATATGTGGAGGATTATGTACAAGCTCTGTAAGAGTTTCCCAGACCTGCCCGGGCCCAGACGTTTGGCAGAATCCATGAAATATAAACTTGATAAATTTAAACAGCATATTCCTATCCTGGTAATTGCCTGCAATCGTGGAATGAAGCAGAGACACTGGGAGCAGGTACTTCAAACTCTTCCAAAATCTTTTATCCTGTCACAGAATAGATCCAGTTTTGAAATTTATAATGCTGCAGGCAGGAGCTTCTTTGAATTAATAACTTATGGTGAAAAGCAAATTAGGGGGCTGCACTAATACTTCTTTAGCATTTATGGATTGCTGTTTGAGAAGTCTTTTATGAAAATGCATTTTGTTAATAGGTTTTATTTCTTACTTTATTTTCAGATTAGTGAAATTGTAGGGTGTGAGATCAAACCTGATGAAAAAACTACTCTTAGAAACATACTGGACTTTGGACTCTCAAAATATATTGAACAGTAAGAAGCTTACTCTAGTCTCATTTTTAAGACATTGTGTTTCATGGGTCAGATACCAAATATTAGTTCTTTTGGGGTTTTGTGAACTGTTAGAATGTGCTGTAAAATCAGCTGTATTTTATCAAGCTATGAACTGTCAGTTGTTCTTGTAGCACAGAGGCATTAAAACCCAGAGCTGTATTCCTAAACCACTTAATTTGCACATTCAGAATTTTCAGTCTCTCTTGTCTTGCAGTTAATATCAGTATCTCTAACTTGGTGAGCCTAAAAGTTCAAAAATATTTCTTGAAGTAAAATTCTATATTATTAACAAATTATTATTAAAAGTATTCTGATATGCAACTCTACCTACAACTGCTTTTTTTTTGCTCTTCAGCTATGTTACAAAAACTTTCAAAGATATGTTTCATTTCAATTTAGACTGGAACCTGTTGGAGCAGCTGCAAGTAAGGAGTATTCCTTAGAGAAATCAATAGAGAAGATGCAATCAGAGTGGGTCAATGTGCATTTAGTTTTGGTGCAGTACAGGGATACTGTAAGTAAACACCAAATCAGAATACATAGCTGAAAAGAGTTACTTTGATTCTGAATACCAACTGAGAAATATTAGAGGGAAGTTACCACTGATTCATTGTGGCCTGATGGAAAGTTGTATCATACCCCAGAGCTGGGCAAATGTCTCCATTATTATATATCCTTTTATTTGGGCCTTAGTATCTGGACAGCGTATGATCTCACATACTCATCCTAACAAATCTGTAAGCTCGAGAACTTCTCCAGTGTTGTATGGAAAGCTGGTTAGTAGTGAAGTTTTAACTTGCCCAGAACATACAAGAATCCCCGTGCAAAAGCTGGAGTCAGAAGGCACTGGCTTCCTATTCACAAAACAATCTGTCTCTGGACCTTTGAAACAGAGATGTACAGAGCAGATACCATTTGATACCTTCCCACATTTGCAGGCTTTCTCAATTCCTTGCTGCTTCAACCATCGTAGAGAAGGGAAACAAACAGGAAGCTGAATGAGTGGGAGGTTGAAGAGTGGTGAAATAAAGTGACTGCCTTTTACCTTAACAAAATGTGATATATTTACAGGACATCAACATCCTGGCGTCAGTGGATGAAATCCAGCTTTTGCTGGATGATCACATCGTTAAGACTCAGACAATATGTGGCTCTCCCTTCATCAAACCAGTAGAAGCTCAATGCTTGGTAAGGAAAAGCCAGTTTGATTGAGCTTATATGTCTCAGAATATGCTTTCCCTAAGTGCTTTAAGCTATTTTGACATGGTAAGACATTATAGAGTTTTTAACTCTTCCTAAGAACACACATTCATATTTCTTGATTTATTCTTGAGGTAATTTTGTTTAACTATTAAATGTTTGCATTGTAGGCTTGGAAAGATAAGCTGTGTTTAATGCAAGATATTCTAGATAGCTGGCTAAAATGTCAGGCAACATGGTTGTATTTGGAACCAATTTTTAGCTCAGAAGACATTGTAGCTCAAATGCCTGAAGAGGGCAGAAAGTTTCGGATTGTGGATTCATACTGGAAAAACATCATGGCAGAAGTGGTAAGTGCTTACGTTTCATAAACTGTGTATTTTTATTAAGTAAGTGCAATTTGGCATCCTGTTCAATTCCCAGTAAATAAGAAGTTGGGTAAGAGGCAGATACTTAATGTTGGTGTGAGCTGAAATGTTTGTCAAAATTGCTGGGAGAGTGGGGTTGTCTGATAAAGGTGTTGAAATAACCAGCATAATTAAGTAGAAGTTGAGACCTGTCCAACAGCTCAGACTGTGAATGATGAAGCCTGTTCTGAAATAGGACCCTCTGAAGAGGAGTGTTATCAGAAAGAAAAAATGCAACCTAAATAGAGAGAGCAGAGAATAATTATCATGTGCTGTGGCTCTGTTTGACAGAACTTATTTGTGAATGGAAAACAATGTAGCAAGCTCAAGACACAGGAGCAAGTGTCAAAGATTTTAATTCCTGGTATTTCCTTCATTACTGTCTGTAAAGTTCAAGTTGGTAAAACCAACAGTCTGAAAACTGAAACTATCAAATAATGAATACATATTTAGTAACATAAAAGCACACTACAGAGAAGAATATTTAGCTTTTAGCCTCCTGCAATGTATGTGATTGACGATAATTTTATTGTACAAACTTATTGCAATTTTTAGCAGTTTCTGCTGTGTGTTTGTTTTTACAAAGGTGAAAGACACAAAGGTACTTGTAGCAACTGAACAACCCAAGATGTTAGACAGACTTCAGGAAGCAAATATTCTCTTAGAAGACATTCAGAAGGGGCTGAATACTTACTTGGAGTCGAAAAGATTATTTTTCCCGAGGTAAATTAATTAAACAGGCCTAAGTTAGAAAAAAGAAGCCATAAGCTCTTGCAAACCATTTCTACTGAACTGAAAAATCTCATTTTATAAACACCTCTGGGACAAAAGTCACATTCAGCAAAAAATGAAAACCTATCCTTATCTCCAGACGTAACTCATTTTCCTCAGCTCCAGTTATGAAATGCCAGGGAGGGGCTGGGATGGGGAGGCAAAATCTGTCTAGCGCAGTGTAAACTTGTGATTAGAAAGGCATTATTTCTTACAGGGTATTTTTGAAGGAACTTCCTGCCTTCCCATGGCTGATATGCAATTATGGCTCTGCCCTACCCTCTTAAGTTAGAGGTGTGTGGTACACAGAAGTGGTATATTATCATGAGGAGCAGGGCTCAGTGTTTTGCAGGGTGCTTGTTGACTGCATAGAGCTATCTGGTCTTTCCCATGTGAGTTTGAGAACCCTTATTTCTTCCTTTGCATAAAAGGGTGGTCAAATTGAAATTCTGTAAAAACAGATGTGATGAGTTTTATAATGTTAAAAATTGCTTATGGAAAGCAATTTAATATAACCATTTCCTCTCTGATACAGTGTCTTAAGCAACAATAAAACCAATTCCATCTGTCTTGCACGTATAGATTATTAACAACAATTTTCATGATTGGAAATTGTATTTTTCTGGCAGATTCTTCTTCCTGTCTAATGATGAGCTGCTTGAAATACTGTCTGAAACAAAGGATCCCCTTCGAGTGCAACCACATTTAAAGAAGTGTTTTGAAGGAATTGCTAAGCTGGAGTTCACAGACGATCTGGAGATCGTAGGCATGATTAGTTCAGAGAAAGAAGTTGTTCCTTTCATAGATAAAATCTATCCAGTGAAAGCAAATGTAATTTTTTTTAATTTTACTATATGAAATTAAATTAATACTTTCTGTAAAGTGCACATTTTTGAGGGAATTAGTTTTGAATCATTAAGGGTCACATCATGAAAGGTGTTTAGGAAGTGAGAGTGCAGACTGGTGTTCTAGAATAAAGAGGATTTCCTACAAGAAGGAGTAAGACATAACAATTTTCCAGTAAATTCCTCTAGGCACTTCTCTGCAGGTTTATGCACCTACTGCTTTTAAGATGTAGATAGATAGATAGATAAGAGATATACACACAGACATACACATATATAAAAACTCAAGCTCTCTATGTATATATGTAACATTTCATAGCATGGCTGAAACAGAAATGAGGGAAATGATGAATGGTTGACAGTGAAGAAACAGAGCATTAGTTCAAAAGGGTTCTGAGTAGAAAAAGTAGCATTACACATTTTGAAAAGTATCTCAGCTCTTTGTATCTTCTGCTGTTCTTCACACATGAAGGTGAACTGCTGAATTGCTGTATGGTAACCAGAAAGAGCTGAAAGGTGGGACAAAACATGCCCTGGGTTAAAATGCCCAAGCTTAGCTGACCATGCAATCTGTGATGTGTGTTTTTTTGTTTTGCTTATATGAAACCTGTCCAGCTACTTCTTTGGCTGGATTGTCTTTAGAATTAGGTTAATATACCTGCCTTCAGACATTGTAAACTGCAGTATTGCCTGTCAGAATTTGGTAATTGCAACCTTTATTCATTTTATAAATGACACCCAGATCAGAAGGAAGCATGTTTAAGTCTAATGCATTTCAAATAATTTGTCCTTTAAGAGGAATATAATCAGGAAATGTGTACTGACTCTTTAATATTTTTATCTTGAAGGGCATGGTAGAAAAATGGCTTTTTCAAGTAGAGGAAATGATGTTGGCCAGCGTAAGACAAGTTCTTCATGATGGCATAAAAGGATATAGTGAGGTAACTATTTCTGAACCATAGTATAAATTAGATTTCACAAGCAAATGTACATGAATAGGTTGCTGAAATTCTTAACCAGGGAAACATGTTTGAAGGTAAGTGGAATCCTGCTCTTCTTGTTCAGTAGTACCAGCCTGAAGTTCTAACTCTAAATTTCTTGAAGAAAAAATATTAAGGCCTTCTGTGCTAATTCTCATTTATTTACAGCATGAGTCAAAAGACATTTGGGGAAAGTAATTGTTATCAGTGCCATAATCTAATGTGTTTATATGACTTCTGGAATGCATCTTTTTTTTAAGGTTCCTCGTAAAACGTGGGTACTTCAATGGCCTGGGCAGGCAGTTATTTGTGTTTCATCCATTTACTGGACAGAAGAAGTCTCTGAGGCCATAAGCAAAGGAACTTTACCAGTAAGATTTTCTTCTAACTTTGTATTTCTAAGTACTGAACTCTGATTAATTAGTAAAAAGCTCCTTCGAGCAAAGCAGATCCTCAGTCAGCATACTGCAATTTACTCATGCAGTGTGGTTTATTTTCTATTTCCTTTTTTATTGTGTCTTGGCAAGGGCTTGTTCCCATTTACTCTGGTGTGTATCAGGAGAAATCCTACTGCAGCAAATTGTATTACTTTATTTACAAGTGATACAGGTGTAAATGAAAGTACCAAACAAAAAGTTGGGTGACCTCTGGACATGTAGTCCAACCCCTGCTTAAAGTAGGGCCAACCAAACCAAGTTGCTAATGGACTTGGTCCAATTTGCCCATTTCTGCCTTGTAAGGGGGAGAATCTGTTCTTCTCCCATTGCAGAATTTTGTTATTTCCATTAGGAAGAAAGATAAGACTTCTGCATATACTACTTTCAGGCCATAAAGATTTTTGAAGTGTTCACAGTGAAATAAAAGGCTGGTATACAAAGGAGAATTTTAGATGTTTTTGTAGAGCCCAGACTTCCATTATTATGTTTTGTTGGAATGGGCTGTCTCCAATGACTGCATCCAGGGGAGCATAGGAACTGCTACCTACAGCATGATATTAATGCCTATGTTCTGTTTCTGTGGCAGGATTTCCTGGAGAAGAGCAATCTACAAATTAGGGAGATTGTTGAGTTAGTGAGAGGGAAGCTGTCCAGTGGAGCCCGGCTGACACTTGGAGCTCTTATTGTCATCGATGTGCACGGTAACGTGCAGTTGCTGGTACTTCTGTTCCATCTGGGGCAGTGCTCCTATTGGTAGTTGGGTGAACTATTTGAGAGAGGCAGCTAAAATGCTTTCTCTAACTTGAAACAACCTTTATAGAATTATTGCTCAGTGTCTCTGAGCAAATGGGGATTGCCCACTACTGCACAAAGATCTCCCATCTACTTAGGCACTGGAATCTAGATCAAATTAAGCTGATTCTCTAAGCAAAACAGGTGCAAACTCCTTTCTAACATGAAAGCCAGCCTACTACTGTAGATGTTGATAAGTATGAGTAAATATTACTTTTACTTATATGTTGTTTTAAGTAAACACAGTAGAAGTATTTATATTTTTCAAATAATCTATTTCTTACTCTGCAGCTCGTGATGTTGTTGCAAAATTGGTTGAAGACAAAGTCAAAGATCTGAATGACTTCCAGTGGATTTCTCAGCTGAGATACTACTGGGAAGGGAATGATGTAGTAGTGCGAATGATTACAACAGAAATGAAATATGGTTACGAGTATCTGGGCAATTCCCAACGTCTGGTTATAACCCCACTAACAGACCGATGTTATAGGTAAAGCCATGTTGTCTGTGAATAATGTTTTCATTTTTTGAATTGATCTGTATTTACTTTCATTTTTTATAGTTAATAGTAGCAGGAACCTCAGCAGCTAAGATTTTCCTGTAGATTTTGGAGGCAAATCTTATATATCTTCTTTGCCCAAATATGGTAAAATATTTACTATGTGTAGGTTTCTACACCAGTAGTGTAATTGTTTCTGTTGTATCCAGGAAGGTGCTTCTGAAAGGAGGTGGCAGCTGATGGTACTAGAATTATAAGCAATTCCACAGTAGCCCTGGTCAATTCATTTATCTGAATTAGGACACACAGGTTGGGTGTGCCTGCCTGTAAGATAAATGAGGCAATTACAGAACCCTTCACAGATATTTGAATGCAGTTAGCTTCCTGTTCCTCCACTGGCTTGCAAGAGGTTGAAATGGAAATACTTCATTCTCAAGGTTGAAATATTCAAGGGCATTTGGTATTTCACTTCTGCTGAGCCCTAGAGACACAGGTCAAAGCCTTTGAATGAGTGTTTTGTAAAATAATCAGATCACTGCGGCGTTAACAGGGATCTCATTTTAGAAGTTCTCTTGGAGAGCAATACTATTTCCAGGTTTTTGAAACAACCTTTATGCTTTCTCACCCATTTCTAAAGATTGGCTTAATTTATAAAGCCAGCCTGAAGTTCTTGCCAGTTCAAGTGCCACTTGAGGAAAATGTGTGTTTTTACAGACTCTGGCATTTTGCTCATGGCACTGTGCATTTTCTTGTGTAATTGAGGATATACAAGGTGGATGTTATAAAAGCTTTGACATTCCTTTTAGGCCAAGTGGGTAAATGTAAGCATCCACAATGGGGAATCACTTAGGAGAACAATACTGGTTTTTCAGGATAAGCTGCAAAGTCAGTAGAGAAACAAGTAAATTGTTTTCAAGGGAACTTGTATAGGAAAATACTTATCAATCTGTTCAGAAACAATCTAAAGCTTACTATTTCTAATGCCGGTGTTCTTGATAATGTAGGACATTAATGGGTGCCTTGAAATTAAATCTTGGTGGTGCTCCAGAAGGGCCTGCTGGAACTGGCAAAACAGAAACAACAAAAGATCTAGCAAAAGCACTAGCTAAGCAGGTACTTAAACCCCCTTTTTTCTTGCTATGTAGATATTTCTTGAAATGCCATTCTTTAACAAGTACTGCTTGTTTTGTAGCTGTTCATTTATGGTTGGACTTGAAGATCTTAAAGGTCTTTTCCAACCTAATGCTTCTGTGATTCTATATTCACAGAAATAGTTAAGAAGCAAACATTTAGGGCTGTGTCTATATGGCATCCTGGTCTTGCAATCCAAAATTAGCAACAATAATCCCTTCCCATTTTAGATGCTAAGCATTTTGTAGTGGACTTTATGTTAATGCTGAGAAATGTTCTCTGTGTGTTTTTGTTGTAGTGTGTTGTCTTTAATTGCTCTGATGGTCTCGATTACAAGGCAATGGGCAAGTTCTTCAAGGGGCTGGCACAAGCTGGTGCATGGGCCTGCTTTGATGAGTTCAATAGGATTGAGGTAATGTTCTAACTTAGACAAATAAAAGGAGAAAACTTTAATTTAAGACACAACAAGTTTTAGATTTAGACATGACAGCATTATTGCCGAGTTTCTACTTTTACTTGTGGTGACGCCTCTTTGTTTTGATAATCAGTGACACAGAAATAGGCACTCAGCTGCCTGCTCTAGGAGCACATGCCTACCTGTGCTGTGTTGCAGCAGTCTTTTGTTCTGGGTTAATTTAGCTGAAAAAAGTTGTTCCTGTACATTTTTTCTCTTGTATGTGACACTCATTTGTTGGGAAAGAACTGTTCTTGTCTTCTTGAGAAATCAAGCTACAGCTGTGGGGTTGCATTTGTCTGTGTTCAGCGCAGGACAGACAAATCCCAGTGGAGGGCTTCCTGTGGTGACTAGCTGAGTGGCACTAGCTGAGTGACCTGGTTAACTAGCTGTGTAAACAGACACACCTAAATCCCTCCTTGATCTTACTCTGATATTTTCGGGTTTGTTTAATTTGGTCACTAATGACTTTGGATAAGTTTTGTTGTTATTTTGATGGAATTTGATTTAAGTACACGCTAGTAAATGTGGAAATTTCATTAAATTCTATTTTGTATTAGCATTCTTAACTCCTTAATTTTTCCATTTTTCTGCTGTAGCTTGTTTTCTACTGAATTCAAGTGTTAGCATTCCTTTTCTGTTACCCTGATACGTTATATTCTGTTACCCTGATACTTTAAAACACTGAGGATTGACACTGGGTAGCCTTACCCATTCCTTACCCTCAATTTGAGGCGTTGAATCAATCAGTCTTTGTGAAGAGCCTAAACTATGTCATTTGAGTTGAAGGGAAAGTGCTTTTAGAGGCCTCCAGAGGGAGTTCCTGTCCAACTAACTTAGATGTCTACACAGGCACATGGCACTTCCCTGTGGAGGCTTTTAGAAGTCTCTGTTGATCTGTCTGTGTTGGTTGAATAGAGAATGGTGGCACTAACTTTCAGAAGATGCCTTCAATATGCAGCTAATATTTAGGCTCAGTTATCAGCCACAGGGTGATTTTTCACCCGGAGGAATGCAAAGATAGCCATCAAAAGATATAAACAAAGCCATTTTATATTGTCTCCAAGTGTCTTATGTTTTCCAATCTGTTCTGTCTGTATTAGGTTGAAGTATTATCTGTAGTTGCCCAACAAATCCTTAGCATCCAGCAAGCTATTATTCGCAAACTCAAAAAATTCATCTTTGAAGGGACAGAGCTCTCTCTTAATCCTACATGTGCTGTGTTTATCACGATGAATCCTGGGTATGCTGGACGGGCAGAGTTGCCTGATAATCTGAAGGTAAATCTGAAATCCTGATTTCTTGTAGAAATTAAGCAGAATTTGCAACTTCTAGTCTGTTGTAATAAGAAAAGTCAGCAATAGAATAATACACTGATGTGTGTAATGGTTACTTGGGAAGAAAAACACCATCATTCCGAACGTGCCCTCGCTTGATTCTTCTGCTGAACATGACACCATATGATCTGGAATATTCCTACAAAACTGGCACAATTTATTGCCATATTTCATAGTCAAAAGGTGGTTCTTATTTTTTCCTTACAGGCACTGTTCCGAACAGTTGCCATGATGGTTCCAGATTATGCCTTGATTGGGGAAATTTCCCTTTATTCAATGGGATTTCTGGACTCTAAGAGGTAAGACATGCTAAATTTTCCATCTCAGTTGAGTCTGATATATCTCATTCCTCTATAAGGCATATATGTGTGTTTGAGGCAAATCATTCTAGAAGGCTGTCCATGTTCTGTTTCTCCAGAAAGTACTTTTTAATCTCCTGCTTTATCATCAATTCCCATTCACCACCTCATGTTGACAGATATGCACTTCTACACTGGATCTTTTAGAAAACGAAACATAATATCAAACAGAATTCCTGAATGGCACACACATTTTCTACCGTGGCATAATCTTGCTTCCCAGGTGTTTTGGGCCATCTTGTCAGCTGATATGTCTTATAATCACTGCAGTTACTTTGTGTATGTTAAGGATTTTCCTTGCATGGTGACATATTTTCATTTTACATGTTATGTTTTAATATCCACAGTCTTGCCCAGAAAATCGTTGCCACGTACCGTCTGTGCTCAGAGCAGCTGTCGTCCCAGCACCACTATGACTATGGGATGCGTGCAGTCAAATCTGTCCTGACAGCAGCAGGAAACCTAAAGCTGAAGTACCCAACTGAAAATGAAAGTGTGTTGTTACTCCGGGCTTTGATGGATGTTAATTTGGCCAAGTTCTTGTCACAGGATGTACCATTGTTTCAGGTAACCTATCAGGCCAGTGTGTTTGAGGTTTTTTTAATGAGATCCATTAAAAGAACCTAGAGAAATAGATCATTATCTTCATTTGGAACATTTTGATCTAGGTGATGTCATATTAGTGTCAGTTTTCAGTCCACTGATCTGGATGAACTCTTTGGTTCTGTTAGGATTATTTTGAGAAGCAAACTTTCAGTGGTGCCTTTTAAATTATTCTATAGAATGTTTTAGAAGATCTCTTGCTAAAAGTCACCTTGTGCTATTTCATTTGTAGAAATCATTCTTTGAAGTTTGTATTCTGGCTCTGCAAAAAGAGATGTGGACAATGAAATTAAGCTCAATTAGAAATTTGAAGTCAGAATAAAAATTATGAAGTTTCTGTTTGCATGCTGCTTTAATAGAAAATAAAGACTATGTTAAGCTACAAACCAATCAATATTAAAGACTAAGAGCTAAGGTACAAGCACACACAGTCACTGCTCTGATATTTTGCAACACATACCCTTCTACTTAATCACTGAAATTCTTTCAACAACTTTCACATCCTTATCCTGAAATACTTTTGGGGACAAACTTCTCTTTACAATATCAGTGTGTTTATGAAAAATGCGGGCACTGGTTTCTGTTTCATGCATACAGGAAATTTCCATGACTGCAGTTTGCCTGGAAGTTAATTTTGTCCAGCTGAGGACATTTGCTTTCAATCTCCTGTTTTCTGTATGACTCTTGTTTTACTTGTAGATTTTTATGCTTTGGGAATTTTCCCTTTTTGTAACCTGTGTTTAAGTAGTGTTCTATTTTGTCTTTCCTTAACAGGGTATCATATCTGACCTGTTTCCTGGAGTGGTTCTTCCTACACCAGACTATGACCTATTTATCAAGGCACTAACTAAAAATATTGAGAAGATGAATCTTCAACCAGTTCCATGGTTTATTGGAAAAATTATTCAGGTTTATTTTCTCATACTTCTAGGGAAGAAAAGCATGAGAGCAGAAACACTCTTCGTTCCCTGTCTGTGTCATGAATGAATAGCTGATAGTTTCCCATATCAGTTAATGGAATATTACAAATGGGGTATTTTACTGAGTGAAAATCACAGAATAAAAGCCTGATTTGCTCATAGTGATTCTGTAATTTAGCCAGCCTGTGAAAGAGCTCATGTGTGCAGCCACACTGTAGGTCTTGTGGTTCAGGATAGAAAATTGAACTGAATCTGTTGCTGGCTGAGGCAGTGTAGGCTAGTGAACAGAATTGGACTGGGAGTCAGGCCCTGTTCCCAGTTCTGTTCACAGTGTCCTTGAGAAGTCTTGAAAGAAGTGACATTTCTCACTTTGCTTATGCTTCACCTCCAGCTCTGTGTTCCCACTCTCTCCCATAAAGTATTGGTGACCTTTAACTTTTTTTTCCTTGTGAGTAGTGCAGCCTAGTGACAGGGTGATGGAAGGGTAAAAATGTGTGGTCTGGGGCAAGGTCATGAGTGGCCTCTCCAACAGCAGTTCAGACTTTATGGCTTTTGTTCAGATTTGCCTTATGCTGCTTTGCAAACTGTGCTATGTCTTTCCTTTAAATAGGGGTAGTACTAAATGGTTAGGAATTTAAGCTAAACCAGAAAATGTCAGCCTTAACTTGAGATTAAAAAAGAATCTTCTTAGGGGTTCTTATTACAGGTCTGTTTGAAGGTGTTTTGTCAAGGCTTCGACTTGAGCTTAGACAAGATCTTGTGGTGTGACTGAAGACATTACTACTCTTGCAGTCCAAAGTCAGTCTCTGTGAGACCAGTCATATGACAAATCCTCAGAGCTGGAGTTTCAATCCATTTGTGTCAGATTCATTGGTAGCCATTGATTTGCAGTTCAGGCTTTTGCTGGGCTGTGATCTGCAGTGTCTGGTTAGTGCACTGACCCTGTACAGTGATGTTGTTACAGCTGAGGGATAACATTTAGTAAGGAGAAAGGCGGGATGTCACGGGGCAATGACTTCTTAAATTATATCTGTGAGAATTGCCATGAAAATATGACTGCCCTCTGATTTGAATTAAGGATTTGATCAGCCAACAGAGTGCAGATCTTTGACTGATATTTTGTCCTGTCACATCTGAATGCAGAAGAGAGACCTCTGGTTTCATGATGCTTGTTTTGTGCTGTGCTAAAGAGCCGATCTCTCGTCCGTGACACAGGTCTATGAAATGATGCTGGTGCGCCATGGTTTCATGATTGTTGGAGATCCTATGAGTGGGAAGACCTCTTCATACAAAGTGCTGGCTGGAGCCCTGGCAGATTTGTGTGCAGGTAACATTGTTCAGCCACAAAATTCTCATTAAATTAAGGTCATTCTATGACTAATATTTTTCCTTTGCTGACATATGCCAAGGTTGTTAATTGTCCTATATTCTGCTTTTTTGACTGCAAAATTTCTGTTTGTTTAACTGATTTTGGCTGGTATATTTGTCCAGAAGTATATTTGTCTGCATCTACTGGAACAGTAAGCCATACTAATGTGTTTATGCTTTTGTGAATTTTGTTATGCGTTGTATTTGTGCATAATACTCTTGAAAAAACTAGCTCTGATAGGGAGATTGTAAGAAGCTCCCATAAATATATGAAATCTATGCTGCTCTGCTTTTTCATTTTTTCACGTGTTTTGTACAGAGGACTTCTTACTTCCCTTGTACAAGTAATGGAATTTCTTGTTTACTGCCAGATATCTGGGGGATTTTGCCTTGAGCAGCTAAAGTAGGATCCTCAGGAATCATCTTGTTCTGCACTCCAGTTGTTGAATGAAACTAACCTGTCAGATTCTCAAGCTCATCTATTTGTCTTTTTACACAGAAAAATGCATGGATGAATTTGCTGTTGAATACAAAGTTATTAATCCCAAAGCCATTACTATGGGACAGCTGTATGGCAGTTTTGATCCTGTCAGTCACGAGTGGTCAGATGGAGTTCTTGCAAAGGCCTTCAGGGAACAAGCATCTTCTACCACAGACGATCGCAAGTGGATTATTTTTGATGGCCCAGTGGATGCAGTTTGGATAGAGAACATGAACACTGTGCTGGATGATAATAAAAAGGTAGCCTAATTTTTGCCCATAACCTTGTCCTTGAAGAAACATACTTTATTTTGGTAGTAGCAATATTGTTACTACATTAGTCAAAGGACACGTGGGACTCGGTAAAGGCTGATGTGCTTAAAAGCATCTCTTAATTTTCCTAATTGTATGAGTGGGTTTGGATGGTATTAGATGATATTACCCTGTTACTTCTCCCTAGAAGCCTTGTCTTACTCCTTCTTTATTGAAATGAGATTGCTCAGTGAGGCTCTTTTATTGACCCTTTTAGGAAACTGAAATGCATGAACTCGGTTCTGTGACTGAAAACTGAACTTGCTTAAATTACCTAGTGAATAAATGAATTAAAAAAAAGCTACAGGTCGTAATGGCTTTTTCTTGCAGAGTTATTTAAAGATAGAGCATTGTTCTCTGTGTCTCTGCAAGCCTTACAGTAACACATGGAAAAGTTGAGACAAGGTCAGAAAATATTGTGTATTGTGAGAATACAAATGACTGAATGAGGAGTGACACTAACTAGAATGTTCAGTCATTTTATGCCAGACATTGCTTCGACTGGGTTGATCAGCAATGACATGACTAGACCATGTTTATGTGATGCTCTTCTTCTAGCTATGCTTAATGAGTGGTGAAATAATTCAGATGAATTCACAAATGAGTTTAATCTTTGAGCCAGCGGACTTAGAGGAGGCATCTCCAGCAACTGTCAGCAGGTAATGTGAAAGCATCCAAGCTTGAACTGCTCCACCTTGCACATATATTCCTATATCAAAGGTGTTTGTTCTTTCCAGGTGTGGTATGATCTATATGGACCCACAACAGTTAGGTTGGAAGCCACTGAAGGATTCCTATCTGAAAACTCTGCCTCCAAACCTGCAGGAAGAACACCGAGCGCTGGTGCGAGACTTCATTTTTCACATGGGTCTAGTTTAGAAGATTAACTGTAAGGTGACATTCATAGTTTACCTACTTGAAGGCAGGCATACAGAGTCAGAACTTTTTTTATTATTGTCATTAACAGCTTAATCTTCAAGGTTTTTATCACCTCATTGCTTGCATAAATGAGAGCTCTTTGTGTTGTGTATTGTATGTCTTCAGTGTAAATGCAAATAAAAGTAGGTGTTGGTGGGAATCAGCTTTTAACCAAAATTTAAAATTCCTATTACTTGGCATCAAAGTCTAGTAAAAGAATTGGAATAATACTAGGATTGGAGCTGTAGAAAGCTTATTCATGTGATTTGACAAGACCCCTGTTGAGGTTTTGCAGGAAATTACGATCAAAAGAAGTACCAAGACTTGAAGAGCTCTTTATGGACAGTTTTCTAAGCAAAGCAGGGATCTCCCTGGGCTGAGCTTCTGCTCTGCTGCCTGGATTAGTAACTGGGTAGATGCAACTTGTTGTCACCATCAAATAAGGATGGTGTGACTTTGTAAACATTTCAGTACTGCTTCACACAAATCCTTTCTTGATCTTCTCTCTGCCAACCTGGAGAATTTCTGATGCCTTATTTTTTATTGAGAGTGAATTGAGGGACAATGGGAAATGTGGCAAATCCTGAATTGTTATACATCCATCTCCTTTTCTCCTGGTAGGTCGATGACTTGTTTATGTGGCTAGTCCAGCCCTGTTTAGATTTTATTCACCATCGTTGCAAAGCCATTGTACAAACATCCCCTCTTCATCTGAGTTACAGCTTGATGAAGCTCTATACTTGTCTGCTTGGTAAGTACCCTGAGCCTTTTTCTTTTTATTTCAATTTTTCTTTTTTCCCCTGCCATGTCCTGTGATAAAATACAAGTTATCAGATGCAAGGAAATACCAAAGGAATTCCTTACTGTTGAGTTCACAGAACACACTCAGTGGTCTCAATGATCAGTATTAATAATAGTTCTTTGACTAGCATACAGAGCTTTCACATTTGGAAACTGGTGTCATTACAAAACTGATATTCCATACGTTTTGCTCACTGTTTGCTGAGATTGGAAGAAAAGAGTTAGGACCTCTTGTAAATGTTTTTTCTTCTAACTTTATTTGTAAACAGTATTTTACACAGACAAGATCCTCACTTTGTAGATTGACTTTGTACCACTGAAGACAATTCTCTAACTTTGTCTCAGAATACTTTTGCAAAAATGTATTTTGCATTGGGATTTATGGTTATTGCTGGCATTTAACTAAAATCCAAAATATGTGTTTTAGATGAAATACAGGGATCTGAGGAAGAGGAGCAGGAAGTCATGTCTAGTCAGCAAATCACCTCGTGGCTGCAGAGCCTTTTCCTTTTTGCCTTGGTGTGGACAGTTGGTGGGATCATCGATGCAGACAGCAGAAAAAAATTTGATTCGTTTTACCGCAACTTGCTAATGGGAATGAATGAGGAAAACCCACGCCCTAAAAGTGTGAAGCTTACCAAAAACAATATCTTCCCAGAAAAAGGTGCTTCTTCATAACTGTACTTGCCTGGCCTTTTATAAAGCAGTAAGAAAACTTGTCACTTTAAGGGAGAATAGAGAGTGTCTGGCAGATGTTAAGTCTGCAGCAGAGCCACCATCTGCCAAGCCTTGGGCTGCACAGTTGGGTGCTCTTTCCTGGCTCTTTTAACCAGGAGTAGCATATGCCTCCTGTTGTACTCAAACAGTGTTGCTGCATCTGACCTAAAATAATTTGGTGATGATAATGGCGGTGGGGGGGTGAGGTGGGGGTAAGGGGAGGTCTATCTTGCATAGTAGAAAGCTTCTATTATCTCACAGTGTTGGACATCTCACACTAAAATAACTGAAGTCTGTTATTTAATCAGTGAGTTTTCCTATGTTGTGTTTTTCAATTAACAGGGAACGTTTATGACTTCTATTTTCACAAGCATGGCAGTGGGCAGTGGCACATGTGGACAGAGTACATCACAAAAGAAGAGCAAGTTATCGCTCCTGGGGCTAAGGTTCACATTAGTATCTTTATAATAGAAAAAAATTATTTGACTAAATGATTTAGAGGTATAATCAACTAGCTTAGCAAGGTCTGATCCTATTATATTAGGCTGTTTAATGATTGTTCTGCAACATTTCATTAATCTCTGTAGGCTCCTTTTCACAGCTATGTCTCAATTCTGGTAACACTGATACTGAAAGTTCAGCACTGCAGGTGCACATGGAGCCCTGAGATTGCCTGATGGTTAAAATTTTGGTTCTGCGTTGTTTTCTAATAGCATCTGACACTGGGGAAACTATGGTGGGGAAAAAGCCAAAGCCTGAATTTCCATTCCTTCTTTTTTGTTTCCCGTGGCTGATCTCATGATATTAAAGTATGAGTTACTTAGAGACAGCAAACACAGAGACTTACTGCTTCTTTGGGATATGGAGAGCAGTAGTGAGAGTAGAGGAGCAGGACTAAGCCATACTTTACTCTGCAGTTCTCCTTCCAGTCTTCTATAATGTCTGTGAACCATAATATAGGTAGTTTTGCTACTTACTGAATAAGCACTGAACAAGAAGTAGAGCCATACTATCTACTAGAATCTCATACTATCTACTAGAACATTGTTATAGCCTAGGTTTTCAGAGAACAGAATTTTTTAAAAATGCATTTGTGCTACAGGATTCCTGGATTTGCTTGCAAATATTCCTGTTGATTAAGGTATCAGATGTTTGGTTTTCATGTGCTGTTTTACTTTTCTGGGTAACAGGTATCTGAGCTGACCATTCCAACAATAGAAACTGCCAGACAAATGTTTTTTCTTAAAACATATGTGGAACACAGTGTGCCTTTGCTTTTTGTGGGTCCCACTGGCACTGGAAAAACAGCTATAACAAACAATTTTCTACTAAAACTTCCAAAGGAAAAATACATCCCGAGTTTCATCAACTTCTCTGCAAGAACCTCTGCTAGCCAAACTCAGGATATTGTTATGTCCAAGCTTGATAGAAGAAAAAAAGGAGTATTTGGACCTCCTGCAGGGAAAGAAGCTGTAATATTTGTGGGTAAGACATTTTTTTCAGTTTTTTTTTTAAATCATTTTAATTCTGGCTTTTGGCAAAGGAATTGGTTCATTGAGACTAGTCAATTTGGATTGCTTCAGTGCTCTTTGGCCTTTTTCAGGCACCCAAAGGTTCATAATCCTAGAATTTCATGAGTTGGAAGGGACCCCCAAGGATCACTGAAGGATTAGCACTGTCCCCTGCCAAGAGGTTCAAGTGGTGGTTGTCTTCAGAGTAGTTCTTAGAGTTTCAGTGAGACATGACATGAAATAAAACAAAATCACCAACCACACTAAGTTGAGCCATCACCCCTAATTATGCCTGTGAGGTGTAATAGCATTTGATTCTGGTTAGTTTAATGGGAAGCAAGAATAACAACACGCAGCCTTTTTCTACCTCTAGTTCAATTATTTTTCCTTCTTTGAAGAAAACTAAATTCCTAAACACTGAGGTTTTTTTATTCAATGTCCATGTTCTCCATAGATGACCTAAATATGCCTGAAAAGGAAGTGTATGGAGCCCAGCCAGCTATTGAGCTTCTCAGACAATTGATTGATCATGGTCACTGGTATGACAAGAAAGATGCATCCCAGATTAATATCATAGATGTGCTGCTTGTTACAGCCATGGGTCCACCTGGGGGAGGCAGGAATGATATTACAGGTAGGAAATACATTGCTGTGGGAAGTGGTTATCTGGGTCACTGAAGTTAAGAGGTGGGTTCAGTTTTGCTGATGACAAATTCTACATTTATCTGTGACTGCTGGACCTACAGATACATTCACTGGCTGGGTCATTCCAAATGGAGGCCTGTATGTTCAAGTTCAAACCTGTGCCTTTTCCAACCGTACCTTAATCAACATTAGAAACAATGTTTTTAATGGTGATTAAACCTTGAATGATGAAAGTGATTCTAAAATCAGAATGGACACTTTTTCCATTTTCTATTTTTTGGCGATGGGAGGGAACACATCTTCTTGCAATTCTCTTCTGAAATTGTATCTCCTACTGCTAAGATAGGCTGCCTGCATTTAATTAACAAGCATGTTACCTGCAAGTCCATCATTCCTGTCACAGCACCGTAAGGGAAGTTATATTTTCTAACGAAAAAACTACGTAAATAAAAGTCCTAATGTAGCTGCACCTACACTGTTATAGGGCACTTTAGGCTACTTTGCTTTATATAAACATTGATATAGGTATAACTGTATGTGCTCTGAGAAGGCTTTATGAAAATAACTATTCTGATATAGCTAAATTTGTAAAATCTACTAATGTATAAACTGATTCTTTTTAGGTGAAAGCCAATAACAAGGTACTTGATTTTGTAAAGTTTTGTTCTGCCACAATCACAATCAAGAGAGCTGAAGTGAGCTGAAATTTGGGTAATAGAGGCCTTGCAATAAAGATGCATGTTTTACATATTCAAAACACTTATTCCAAGTGAAATACTGATAAAAAACAGAAACAAGTTTATATTTCTTCTGCATCACTGCTGGGGCAGAAATTTGCTGGAAACAAAATCATGTGGCTGGAGCCAGCTTCAAATATTGTTGGTGGGGTGAGGTGGAAAAATATTTGGACATTTTAAATCTCTCTGCATCTTTCTGTTGTATTACAGGACGCTTCACACGGCACTTGAATATTGTATCGATCTGCTCTTTCAACGATGACATATTAACCAAGATTTTTACTGCAGTTACTGACTGGCACTTCAGCAAAGGCTTTGACTCTTCATTTCTGAAGTAATGTGATCTGTTTCCTGTATCACCTTTGTCATCTTTTGTCCTGTGATTTATCTGCAGAAGTTAAAATTGTACCTCTTTTCCTTCTTAAGGCTGGGTAAGATGATGGTCCAGGCGACATCAGTGATTTATAAAATGGCAGTTGATAATTTTCTCCCAACTCCTTCAAAATCCCACTATGTCTTTAATCTGCGGGATTTTTCCAGGGTTATTAAAGGAGTTCTGCTCTGTCCACACACTCATCTGCAAGTAAGTTGTAGTTTAATTATGTTAAAATAAAAGAGAGTAATGGAAAAAATAAATTATTTTTATAATAGTAAATATATAAGTAAATATCTCAATAAATAAATATCTCAAAATACATGAACTATGATTTTAATAGATTTACAGGTTTTAAAATCCAAATAGTCCCTGAATACCTTGTTATATATTTTCTGTCCATCTCCAAGGGAGAGAGCTGTTGTTTTGTTAATATTCTTTAATGTATTACAGTTGGACCCAGAGTTCCAAGGTCCTCCTGTTAAAACTTGTACATCAAGGTAGACAGTCCCCTCTCCTGAACTTGCAAACTTAATATACAAAGTGGGAAAAGACTCAGTGTCTCCTTTTCATAAATGGCAAGCTTATTATGAACATGACTGAATAATTTAGCCCTGAGTTTGCCTGTTGTCACAAACTACAAGTGAATACTGATAGATGTGTATGATTTTCACCCTTCTACTTTTTTCATCCATCTCCAGTAAAATGTCAGGTTAAAAGAGTATTAAAATTTTTATTTCTGCTGGGGGAATGTTTTTGGTGCAGAAACAGAACAAACCAGCCACAAACTATTCAGGAGAAATCTTAGCCAGGAGGGGTTTTGAGAAGGGATTGAGTTAGAGCCCATGAGCCATATCTTGGAAGAATGGGGAGATTTGATACAGTAGAGAAAAATGCCTTGACATAAGAGTCCCAGTTTGTATTGGCAGGAAGGACAAGATGGTAACTAGATGAGGAATCCAGTTAGGTTGGCAGATGCTGAGCCATGTGCTGAATGGCTTGGAATTGAAAGATTCCCACTGAGTTTAGTACAAGGTATAGCAGGGTCCAGATGGACATTTCTAACCTTTTCTTTTTGAACAAATCCTGCCTGAGCTATATTTATCTGTTTTCTCATATATACGTTTTCAGGATGGAGACAAACTGATCAGACTTTGGATTCATGAGGTTTACAGAGTTTTCTATGATCGCTTAGTTGATGAGGATGACAGGAAGGTATTCTTTCAGATGGTACAAGATACAACATTAAATAGCTTCAAGCAGAACTTTAATAAGGTATTTTTGGGTAATGTGCTGGGACCGAGAATGAGACTGATGCCTTTTCAGAAATACTTAGACATTGAGATTAAATTAGTATTGGAGACATTTTGAATTATTTCAAGCAGGGCATTTAAAAAGCATGGACGATCTGTTCAGCATTGAGTATTATACATGTTCTTAGTCAAGTTAATACAAATGACTTCTTATCAAAATGATTCATAACTTCAAAGGGATTCTGTGTTGGTACAGAGGACCAACTGAAATGGAATAAATGTCTTGCACAGCTTTTTTATCTGTGCTTTTACTGAAGTTAATTATTTGAATAAGCCAATGGGTGTAGTGGGTACATTTCTGAGAAGCCTTTTGGGAACTTGTCCTGTATTTGACAGCAGTAGCTCTCTGTGAGGTGTGCATATGTGGAAACTTGCATGTCAATCTACAGTATTCTTTCCCAGACTAAGGTAGTAACTAGAATAGTGGAAAACAGTGCTTTCCACAGTAGCAGTACTATACAGATAAAGATTATTGTGACTTTAAGGAAAATAATTCTCTAATACATAGAATTATCTGTTGATTCTTGTCTCTTCCCTAGGTGCTGAGCCATCTCTCACCTACTGGAAAAGTCACTGATGATAATATTCGCAGCCTGTTCTTTGGAGACTATTTAAAGCCCAGCAGTAGTGTAAAAGTATATGATGAAATCACAGACTTAAAGCAGCTGACAAGCGTGATGGAATACTACCTTGAGGAATACAACAATGTCAGCAAAGCACCAATGTCCTTGGTCATGTTCAAGTTTGCTATTGAGCACATCTCCAGGATATGCAGGGTATTGAAACAGGACAATGGACACCTGCTGTTGGTGGGGGTTGGCGGGAGCGGCCGGCAGAGCGCGACCAAGCTGGCCACCTTCATGAATTCCTTTGAGCTCTTTCAGATTGAAATCACCAAGTCCTATGGAGTCAATGAATGGAAAGATGACATTAAACAAGTCATGCTGAAAGCAGGTGTTGGAAACACCAATGTGTCCTTTTTGTTCTGTGATAATCAAATAAAGGATGAATCGTTTGTGGAAGATATCAACATGCTTTTAAACACTGGTGATGTGCCTAATATCTTTGCAGCAGATGAGAAGGCTGAAATTGTTGAGAAAATGCAAGGTGCAGCAAGGATGGAGAACAGGAAGATTGAAGCCACTCCCCTTGCTATGTACAGTTTCTTTATTGAAAGGGTGAAGAAGAATTTGCATATTGTTTTAGGTCTGTTCAATACGTTGTTTCTTAGAATGTTTTTATTTAGGTTTGGGGTTTTTTTCTGCTTCTTAACTGCAAACAAACTTAGGTAACGACCATGATTTTATTTTTGCAGCCATGAGTCCTATTGGAGATGCGTTTCGGAATCGATTACGGATGTTCCCTTCACTGATAAACTGCTGCACCATTGACTGGTTCCAAACGTGGCCTACAGATGCTTTGGAGATGGTTGCTAACAAGTTTTTAGAGGATATTGAACTCAAAGATGACATTAGAAAAGAGTATGAGTTTATCTGTCAAGAAACATATGAAGCAAATGTTTGTTCCCCTGCCCCGTGTGCCCCCCAGCATATTTGATCAGGAGACTGTCCTTATAAATGGGCAAAGCTAAGCCAAATCTGGGATTTCAGTGCAAGTCAAAGATACTCAGATGTATATATCTGATGATTCTTTGAAAGGAATCCAAAATATTTCTAATAATGGGGAAAATACATCTCTGCCTTCCCTAAGACTAATTTGATTTCATAACCTTAGAGTAATTTTCTGATAGTTAACATAAAGACAGACTGTACTTTCAATGTAATGTGGAAAAATTTTCTCTAGGGTTGTGTCACTATGCAAATATTTCCAAGAAAGTGTGAGAGAACTCTCTGTCAGCTACTACGCGACACTGCGAAGACACAACTACGTGACACCAACTTCCTACGTTGAATTGATTCTTACCTTTAAGAGTCTGCTGAATAAAAAAAGGGAAGAAGTTGACATGATGAGGACTCGTTATCTTGTGGGACTTGAAAAACTTGAATTTGCATCTTTACAAGTAAGTTTAAGATGAAAATGCTGAATATGTGCCATATGCATCCTTAGGTATGGGGTCTGTGTGGTTAAAATTTACAAAAATAATACTAAGTAAATTTGCTCTTCACTGTGGTCATGATGGTATTAATAGTTTTCTATGGAAAGCCAGCAGGAAAAGCTAGATTACTGCTTAGCCACTTTAAGAAATTGTGATCTCTAAGTTTGAATTATAGCTCTTAATAGAATAACCCTTATAAATTTCATCATTTTCTCAAAACCTTATATGGAGAATCCATACCTCAGCATCCTGGTGCCTAATACCCTTTTCAAAATAGGGGAGAAATTGAAGAATGTTGTAAGACAATAATAAACATTAATTCCTGAGTAGATTCCTAGTAAGAAGTTGATCAGTTCCAGATAAATAACCCACTTTTCCAACCCATGTGATCCAGGGATTGATCTTTCCAAGATGCAAAGTAAAAGGGCTTCCAGATACTTTTTGAAGGAAGAACATTCAGTTTGCAGCTGTTGCTGTCACCAACTCTCTGTTTCCTTCCAGATTTCTTTTGGATTTTGTTTTCCACTTATGCAGTAAAGGATTATTTGGGATTTCACAAACTGAAACTGACTGTGAGGAATAAATAGAATTAATCCATTTATTTCTCGTTTTTGAAATGAAGTGGATCTTAAAAAAGCAAGTGTATTGCATAGATGATGATAAAAATACGTTTAAAAAACTATTCAGTTAGATAAAACAGCTCTTAGTAAAAATAAACTAGAGAACTATTAATAATTCTTTAGATCAAATGTCCCTTTTTAGATTGTATTAATATAGTGTCTTCTGATCTTTCTTCCTAAGACATCATGATGTGAAATGCAGGCAATGTTTATACAGATCTTTTCTTGACTTCCTGTTACATTCATCAGGTTGCAGAGATGCAGAAAGAACTGACTGCCCTTCAGCCTGAACTGATTGAAACTTCTGCTGAAACAGAAAAAATGATGGTCAAGATTGAAAAGGAAACAGTTGAAGTAGATGCAATAAAGGAAGTAGTGTCAGCAGATGAAAAAGAGGCCAATGATGCAGCTGCTGTTGCCCAGGGCATTAAGGTAGAGCACAGGGGCCTGAGCCTGGAGCTGTGGATGGGTTCTGAATAAATGGGAGCTGTGATGATGTGTTAATGGACTGAGCCAGTTCTTAAAGTAACAAAGTTGCAAGTGATGATGAATGACATGTTCCTAATACAAACACGGTAAATTTTGGCTGTTTGGAGAATGACTGCATCTCACGGTACTGCATAGCTTCCCTTTCTAGTCCACATTCCAAAAGCTGTAGAGCTCTTGCTTCTGTACTAATATATTCTCATTTTTCAACAAATTGAATAATGAGTTTATACTGTCTCCAGGCCCAAAGACAGTTCATTTAGAGTTAGCTGAGGTAATTTGGCACAGTGCTGTAGGGAGCTCTGTTAAGCATAACTTTAGAGATAATGCCATAGCCAGATGTCTTTAACATAATTTCCTGTGGGAAGCTCCAGGATTCCTCAATTATTTTTTTTTTGTGACTAATTGGAAATGTCAGGGATAGATAAGACAGATAACTGCTGAGATCTGAGTATAAGATAAAGAATTTAAGCTACACAGTATTCATTTTTCACCTGATGAGTGCTGTAAGATTTAACTAAGAACAACTGTATCTAACCTTTATTTAAATTCTTATTGCCAGACCAGACTGTTATCTTGAAAGCTTGTCTGGCTTTTTCAGCTGTCCGTTCAGTTTATGGAAGTTACTGATTTCTCTACAAACCTTCTCTCTTTAAACCATGCAGTCAAATTGTGAAAGTAGTTTTCTCTCCAAGAAGCACAGTGTTGTGAAGAGTCTCTTTATTGGGTACTTAACAAGAGAGAAGGTTCTCTGGGGCTGTGTGGGGTAATCAGGCTGCAGACCTGGTACTGGATGAAGCTTTACAGGTTTCTGCCCAATGTCTTAACAGGATGAATGTGAAGCAGACCTTGCTGAGGCCCTGCCAGCTCTGGCTGCAGCACAGGCAGCTCTTGATACCCTGAATCCTTCAGACATCTCTCTTGTGAAATCCATGCAGAATCCACCTGGTCCTGTTAAGCTCGTCATGGAGAGTATCTGTATCATGAGGTCAACTAAACCAGAGAGAAAACCTGACCCAAGTGGCAGTGGTAATGATGTGGCTTTTGTTGTCCCTGCACTAGGAATGAGTGGGGTACTGCTGTGGTGTAGAGTGGTGTGCTGGTGTGCTGGTGAAGTGCTTCTGGAGTGAATGCAGCCACATGGACATGCACTCAAAGTGCATTTTGGCAAGCAGGGATTTACAAGTACACTGAATAGCTAAGGCTGCTTTGGCCATGGTCACATGCTGCCCTGGCTCAACACTGTTGTACAGGCTTTATAAATATGATCCCAGTCACTAGCACAAAGTCATCTCTTCAACTTGCTTTGACCCAGTCTTGAGTTTTGCTTTGCCTGGAGAAACTCGGGGAGCTGGAGACATGCTGTGCACCATTCACCTCTGTTTCCCCCTGTAATCCCTGCTTCCAGACTATCAGTTATGCCGGGAGGCAGAATTCTAGTTATACCCCTGCCATAGGTAATGACTAACAAGCTTTTTATGAGTGGTTGTTGTTGTAATTGTGAGATTGCATAGAATTTATAAGGTGGGAAAGAGTCCTTTTTCTTTCAGTTCTCTTCTACCTTATGCCTTTACAGTTCAACCCTTCATAACTGAAAATAAGAATTCTATAAATGCCTTTCATCCAAAACTGTCTTATCTAGGTTAGGAAGAAATACTTTCACATAGTTACTGATTTATCTAATAGACTATGCTAAGAAAGACTGTATAGTAATTTGTTTCCCTTAATGTGCTTGGTTGATTTAGAATTAATATGCAATTAATAAATATTACACTGGTTAGTGATGCTGAAGTTCCTATCTGAATTCCTTTAGGTAGCAATTTTCCCAAACTGTTTAACAGTCTTTGCATCGTAAAATTCCATTGCAAAATCATTGATGTTAATTCTTCATATTATGTTTCTAAGTATTCTTTTCAGTTTGAACATGCATGTATTAAGCCTGATTTTAGTCTCTGTTGCAATATAGGTAAAATGATTGAAGACTACTGGGGGCCAGCTAAGAAAATTCTTTCAGATATCAAGTTCCTTGAGAAATTACAGAAATACGACAAGGATAATATTCCTCCTGCTATAATGAAGAGAATTAGAGAGAAGTTCATTGGTCATGCAGATTTTCAGCCAGATGTCGTAAAAAATGTCTCATCTGCCTGTGAAGGACTTTGCAAGTGGGTGCGAGCCATGGAGGTGTACGACCGTGTTCAGAAGGTGGTCGCCCCAAAGCGTGAACGTCTGAAAGGGGCAGAAGAAGTATTGGAGGTTCAAATGCAGAAGTTAAGAGTAAAACAAGCAGCGCTGAAGGAGGTAGTTGATCGCCTTCAGGCTTTGCAAGATGAGTTTGACAAAATGAATAACAAGAAGAAAGAACTAGAAGATAATATTGAACGCTGTTCCCAAAAGCTCGTGAGAGCTGAACAGCTGATTAGTGGTCTGGGTGGAGAGAAAGAGAGGTGGACAGAAGCTGCACGATTGTTAGGAATTCGGTACACAGACCTTGTAGGAGATGTGCTGTTATCATCAGGAACTGTGGCGTATTTGGGAGCCTTTACTGTCGATTACCGCCTCAAGTGCCAACAGCAGTGGCAGGTTCTGTGCAGTGAGAAGAACATCCCGTGCTCCAGTGATTTTAGCTTAAGTAACACGTTAGGGGATCCCGTCAAAATCCGGGCCTGGCAGATTGCTGGATTGCCAGTTGATTCTTTTTCCGTTGACAATGGTATAATTGTTTCCAACTCAAGAAGATGGGCTTTGATGATAGATCCTCAAAGGCAAGCTAACAAGTGGATAAAAAATATGGAGAAAACTAACAAGCTGTCAGTTATCAAATTATCTGACACACATTATGTGAGGACATTAGAAACTTCTATTCAGCTTGGAACACCAGTCTTGCTAGAAAATATTGGTGAAGAACTAGATGCTTTCATAGAACCCATTTTATTGAAACAAACATTTAAACAACAAGGAGTAGAATACATGAAATTAGGGGAAAATATAATTGAATATTCAAGAGACTTCAGGTTTTACATGACAACCCACTTAAGAAATCCTCATTATTATCCTGAGGTGGCTGTGAAAGTTTGTCTACTCAATTTCATGATTACACCTTTGGGTCTTCAGGACCAACTTCTTGGAATTGTAGCTGCAAAGGAAAAGCCTGAGCTAGAAGAAAAGAAAAATCAACTCATTATAGAAAGTGCAGCCAACAAGAAACAACTAAAAGAAATAGAAGATAAAATCCTGGAGGTCCTTTCCCATTCAGAAGGAAACATCTTAGAAGATGAAACAGCAATTAAAATTTTGTCTTCATCCAAAGAGTTATCTGAAGAAATCTCTGAAAAGCAAAAAATTTCCTCTTTAACTGAGCAGGAAATAGATTCTACTCGAATGGGGTATAAACCAGTTGCTGTTCATTCAGCTGTTGTCTTCTTCTGCATCTCTGATATGGCAAACATTGAGCCTATGTACCAGTATTCATTGGTTTGGTTCATTAACTTGTATGTTCAGTCTATTGCTAAAAGCAAAAAGAGTGGAAATCTAGAACAGAGAATTAAAAATATAACCGATCATTTCACAGTAAGCATCTATAATAATGTCTGTCGTTCACTGTTTGAAAAGGATAAGGTGTTATTCTCCTTCCTTCTGACAGTAGGTATTATGAAGGGAAAAGGCCAAATAGATGATGAGGTTTGGCGTTTCCTGCTGACAGGAGGTGTTGCTCTTGACAATCCTCACCCCAATCCGGCTCCAGATTGGCTGTCTAACAAATCATGGGCTGAGCTCGTTCGTGCATCTTGCCTGACAAACCTCCAGGGACTTATGGAACACGTAAGAGACAATTTTTCCAAGTGGAAGCCCATCTATGACTCTGTCAAACCCCACGAAGAAGCCTTCCCAGATGCATGGAGTGGGCTGACGGGGTTGGATCGCATGGTTATTCTCAGATGTTTGCGACCCGACAAAATTATCCCGGCAGTGCAGATGTTCATTGTGGAAAATATGGGAAGGACATTTATTGAACCACCCACATTTGATCTTGGAAGAAGTTACAGTGATTCAAATTGTTGTGCCCCTTTGATTTTTATATTATCACCAGGTGCTGATCCTATGGCAGGTGAGATTGGTATTAAAAATATCTTTTTTTATCTGGTTAAATGTCACTGAGTATGACTAAACTGGTAATAGACCCCTTCCTTTGATCCTTAAATTGTCTTTAAAGTACAGTACAGCAATGATGGAATATCAAACATTTGCATCTGCCCATATATAAACAGTGATAATAAATTTGTTAGAGGGTGGGATGAATGTAGTGGTGATGAAATGTCTCAGTGTCTGAGCTGCAATTTAGGGATCTACCAGACTGTAGCATCCAGACCAGTTTATAATTTATACTTGCATTACAATTCTTTCAGTGGGTGTTGGAGGCTTGCCCTTGTCTTTGTTGCAACCCCTCCTCCAGAAAGTTTCCTCCCTCTTAGTTACTAATTAAATGGTGTATATGGCCACACTTAAAACACATTTGTTAAATGTCCTTTAAAGTATAACCACCCAGATTATTTTTAAATCTGATTTTCTGCCAAAAGAATTGTAATATGGAGCCATACCATAAGGATGTATTTCCAGAAGGTACTGGTTTTGCTAGCAAAGCTGGAGGGCTATTTTTAACCAGATCTAAAGAACCAATTTGCAGCTCAACTCCCATAAACAGTTGTACCCAGGCAACAGGGAGAGTCAAGAGCTGTAGTGCAGGCTGGAACTGAACCCTTGGGGCCAAGGGAGAGGACAGCCATTTAACCTGCCTAGTTTTTGCTTTGAGGTTGTTTTTTGTAATACCTTATACCCCTAAATTTTAGTATATGCCTCAGAAACAGACTGATACAGCATTTGATACTACTTCTGGGTTGTTGAGGTGGTTTTGTTTGGGTTTCTTTAATTACAGTATGCGTTGACTTTTGTCCCTTTATTTTTGCTATAAAAATGATTAATAGAACATATTCTACTTTCTAATAGACTTTGTTTGCATGTATAAAACACTTGCCATCATAGGTTTACTAAAATTTGCTGATGATGTCAGCATGGGAAGTACAAGCATCCAAACCGTTTCACTTGGACAGGGCCAGGGCCCAATAGCAGCAAAAATGATTTACCAGGCTATTACTGATGGAACCTGGGTAGTGCTGCAAAACTGCCATCTTGCAACTAGCTGGATGCCTGCCTTGGAAAAAATCTGTGAGGAAGTTATAGTGCCTGAGAATACCAATGAAAAGTTCAGGTAGGCGTCTCAGTGTTTTGCACATTTTAATGGGAGTATTTCTTGTTTGCTGAAGACACTACAAAAAAGAAATTAAACTACTTCTGTGTGAATGGCTAAGTATATAATTGATATGGCTTATGTGTAGTGATAAAGATCCATAATTAAGATGTCATCTTTTCTACCTGTCCAATATAATCCACTTTTTGCCTGCATTTCAGAACAAAGTTAGATGTTATCATTCTAGTTAAGCAAGTAGTAAAACTTTGTCTTCTGTGATCAACACGCAGGATTTGTCAGTATTAATGATTTTTTGGTAATGTGCTTTTTAAACTTCTTTTTAGGTTGTGGTTAACAAGTTATCCATCAGAAAAGTTTCCTGTTAGTATCCTCCAGAATGGCATCAAAATGACGAATGAGCCTCCGAAAGGTGTTCGAGTGAACCTGCTCCGATCGTACCTGAATGACCCCATCTCCGACCCCGTGTTCTTTGGCAGCTGCCAAAAGCCAGTGATGTGGCAAAAACTTCTGTTTGGCCTTTGCTTTTTTCATGCTGTTGTACAGGAAAGGAGAAACTTTGGCCCACTGGGTAAGGTTTACATTATTTTGCAGTTTGTTTCAAAAAAGATTAGTGGTGTTGAAATGCATTGTTGGGGTCTCTGTAAGAAGGCAGTATTGTTAGCAGTGTTACAAGAGTGCAACCTGCATTGCACAGAATGTAATAAAGTTTAAAAGTTGTTATTTGCAGGAATTCTTTTTCAGGCAAAGCTACCCTTGAAGCTACTAAAAGTATTACCCTGGGGGAGAACCAGAAAGTACCATTTTTCCAAATAAATATATTAGACAGTAATTACATTAAATTATAGCTTACTAAATTATCAATTTATTACTGTAGTTTTCACTAACAATCAAATCCAGTTCCAGTTTTAAATTTTTGTAAGGAAAGATGTGCCTTCTTGAATTCTGCTTTTGTTATTATGTTATGCATACTTTGTTTTATCGAAGCCAGTGCATATATTTACTCGGTGTGAAACAAATTTATGTAGCTGCAGTGTGTTGTTCATAACACAGCAATGAAAAGAGGTGTGTCATAAGAGTCGTGCTTCAGCTTTTTCTTAATCTTGACACATGTGGAAAACTCTATAGAATTTCTGCATGACATATAGAACTCATGGAATTACAGATTCCATTTTTATAACACTATAAAGTTTATGCTCTGCACTGGTGCACATGAAGTTCTCAGTCTTCCAGCTGAGTCTGTCTTCCTCATAACAGGTTGCTGTTATTATTTTGACTGAAAGCCACTGTCATTATTCTAATAGGCAGCTATTTAAATAAACACTAAACTGCCAGTATGAAGACACTCATGTATTTCTATAAAGTAAAAATAGGATTTTTGAAAGTGACAAAGAGGCCATTTTCAAAAGCAACATCTACTGCTTAATGGGACCAGCTGTCTGGGGGAAGAAGGATAGTTGCAGCAATAGCCCTATTTTTGGTTTGCACTAGGGGTATAGGTTTTCTGAAGGATTCTCTTATCTGGAGTATGTTCCTGTTTGCTTGTTTGTTTTATTGCACTGTTACTCTGAATGTCATACACAAACAGTATTAATAGATGGGCAGGTTGATGAAAAATTGGAATCAATAAATGAATTATAACTTCTGTTCTCATTGTGTCCAGATAGCAACAGATTAACTGAAAGTACCAAGCCAGTAAAATGTCATTTTCAGGAGAGTGTGATGTCAAAATGCCTATGTTTGTTTATGTTTTAATTACACAGAATGATGGTAATAGTGCCTTAGGATATAGTATTGTTGTGGAGTCCTATTGTCCCTTGTGCAGTAACCAGCCTGGTATTCCAGGGCTCTTCTAGGTACTGTCTGGCAGGTGGTATCTTCAGCTCTGTGGTAGCAGTGTGGTACCAATGCCATCATTTCCTGAGCCCAGCTGTCAGTACAGTGCACCACTGCCCTGTGTATCTTTTCTGAATTGAACAGGTTGGAATATTCCGTATGAGTTCAACGAATCTGACCTCAGAATAAGTATGCAGCAGATCCAGATGTTTCTGAACGAATATGAAGAAATCCCATTTGAAGCTCTGACCTATCTAACAGGTACATGCACTACATCCTCTCCTGTGTTGACTTTGCTGGGCACTTTCAGCTGGTACAGTGACAAACTCGTGAGTTCCTGATAAATTGAGTGGATTCCACTGAGGTTTATTTTCTTGGCCCTCCACATACAATTGGTTGTTATTGGCAGATGCTGGAGTTGAACTGTCCTTGGAGTTGGATCCCAAACCCTCAGATGTTGCTGTTTTGACTTGTATATAGCTAGAAGAATTATTAATGGCCCAGCAAACCTCCTGGTCTTTGCTTCATATACATCACATAAAAATATCGATGGCCTGTGATTCACCTTTGCTGATCAATGTGAGCCTGACACAGTAAACTTTGGCATTTTACCAGAGGATGTGATAATAGTCATGGGTTTTAAAGCAGGAGGTGTTGAGCTGTGTAAATAACTTGGTTGCTGTGGCTATTCAGAAAGATAAGCTGCTTTTTGGCACCTCCTTTGTCAGCCTTGTCATTCCTTATTTTTGTTAATAGATCTGGAGCTTTGGAGCTTCAGCTTACCAGACTTTCACATTATTGCAAAACAGTTTTTATTTGTTCATTTACTTTCAATTTTTTTGTCCTTGTTTTCTTTGTCCTTTCCCAGGGGAGTGTAACTATGGAGGTAGAGTGACAGATGATAAAGACAGGCGTCTTCTCCTGTCCCTTCTTTCCATAGTCTATAACAAGGATATAGAGCAGGACAAATACATGCTCTCAGCTGGAGGTGACTACTACATACCACCACATGGCCCATATGAGGTGAGAAGAAAATAGGTGTAAATTCTCTCTGAGTTTTTGGGAAGGAACTTACCTACACTATACTTTGATGTGCTGAATACAACAAATTGAAAATAAACCCCATAAGATCACAAAGCCAGGCCAGAATGTATCTAATGTATGAAATATGAATCTGGTATTTAATATCTACCACACCCCAATGGGGAGGTAGTGACCATCTAATATTCTGCCATTTGTTGATGCAAAGAGCCACCCCTGTGCAGGTTTCCAGTACAGTCCTAGATAGTCAGTAGGAAGCTACAGGAATTTACAGGGTACTTTTGCACCCTCTGGCACCACTTTTGCCTTGAAAGCAGTGGTCAGGAGGAAGAGGTGGAATGACAGGTATATACTCAGTTTTCATCTCCCTTTTCCTTCTAACAACTGCATAAAGATAACAAATGTGCTCAAATGCCACCTATTTGTGTAGCCCACAGTTGTAGGGGTGACACATACAGCATCCTACCCTGTTCTGTGACTGCTGCCAGCACTCCTTGGATATTTCTAATGTACTTTCCTTTCTCTTGCCACTTATATGAGGGTGGTAATAACAAATCCTCCATGAGTCTCTGAATCACTCAAAACTTTTATATTTATTTCTGTGGATTGTGTAAGTCAGTCCCTGGATGTGTTTAACAGGGAACTACTGTGTTTGGTTGTAAATGGGAAGGTTCTGTCCAAGTTGGATTTACCAAGGGTTTATGAATATTGCATTATGTGATGTCTGGTATCTGAATGTTTGCTTTACAGTCTTACATTGAATACATACGAAGTTTGCCAATTATAACACACCCTGAAGTGTTTGGACTTCATGAAAATGCAGACATCACCAAGGATAACCAGGAGACTAACCAGCTTTTCCATGGAGTGCTCCTGACTTTGCCTAGGCAAGCAGGGGGAGCTGGCAAGTCCCCTCAGGTAACTGGGGAGGAAAGATCAACTTGCACTCTGGAAAGGTGCCCTTTCCTGTCATGTCCTAAGTCTCAGAGTAATCAAAGACCTCTCATCACATGGCTGTAGCACTGGGAGTAGATGTGAATGTCCCTGTAGACAAGAAGATGGATTTGGCATTATACCTTTAAGGATGGAAGATACCTTCACAAGTTTGCATTCAAACAGATTAATACCACACAACCCCACCTGCACAGACATGCAGTTTGAATGTTTCTTTCATATTTTGTACTTTAAAATAACAGCAAAGTGCTTCACATCAGTCATGAATTGGAGTTAGAAAACAGTTAAAAATCAGGGTTGGTAATGCACCTCGAGTCACATCTGTCTCTAGGCAATTGTTAAACTATGACATTTAATTCTAGACTGCAAATTCTAATGATGGAAATTCATGCACTGCCTGATTTCATCCAGCAGTGGTTGTATGACCATCCCTGCTATTCTCACTAGGGAACAGAGTCTAAAGTGCCAGGAAATTAGATCAAGTCATTCAGCCATCAGGCAAGGAGTATAAGCCCACTGAAGGCAGAAGTTGTCTTCCTGGTGAAGTCTGTGCTACAATGTCTGTTATTACTCATTGAATGCTGGGTTTTTGAGATGTGATTTTTTGCTTCCCCTTTGCTGCTTCACTTTCTACAGTCCCAAACACATCACTGTGTTTGAGGCTTATGTGGCACAAAGGGGGGCACTGTGACAGGATGTAATCACTTGGACACAGACCTCCCTGTCATCCTCCCCTCTGTGGGACTTGGTTGTGAACGTGCTGGGAATTTCTTCATCATGTCCTGGCAGCTCAAGCCAAATCCATGTCCCTTTGGGATATAGATAAATGACATTTCAAGCCTGTGAGATTTGACATCCTATATTTTATACACAAGTGGATTCTTGAAAAGTGGAATTAATGGAGCCTCATATCTGCAGGGTTGTCTAGTGACCATGTTCTCTGATGTCTAGTATGCCATAAGTGAAGCTTCTCTCCTGGCTGGGGTATTCATGTGGTCTTCCCATCATTTCCCCTGTGCTGCATGCTTTGTCTTTTCCTTCATTGTGGCAGTAATAGGATTATACTTGTCTGCCCTTCTGCCAATTTCCTTAGAAGTCACATAAAACCTTTTTGCAAATAAAACCAAAATTGCTAACAAATTTAAGTGTATTGAGAAGGAAAAAGGAGCCGGCAGGCACATGTGGAGACTGGCAGACAGGATAATGCCCAGAGCAAGTAAGAGCATGTAAGCACTGTATCTATAGAAAAATGGACTAAAATAGCTATGTGGTTGTGCAGAAAAAATACAAAATCTATAGTGTTTTGTGGAATTTATTCAATAAAAATATGGGGGGGTGGAAAAAGGAATATTCCTTATTCACTGCAAACTTGTGATTTCAGGAAATTGTTGAAGATTTGGCACAGGACATCCTATCCAAATTACCAAGTAGTTATGACATGGAAGAGGTTATGAAGGCATACCCAGTACTTTATGAAGAGTCCATGAATACAGTTCTCAGGCAAGAACTAATTCGATTTAACAGGTAAGGCTCAGTGTTTTGTGTAGTACTGCTAATACCAAAATATGCTTGTGTTCATCAGTACAAGCCTTAAACAGTTGTAAGCCTTTTACAAGATGGTTTTTTTAACATGTTATATTCTGCTTTGGGTGAATCTTTTAAAAAGACTTGAAAGCTGCAGCTGAGTACCTGAATATAGAAACTGTACATATATTCTTGGGAGTATGAACTTAAATCAGATTTGAGCTTGTTGTGTCAAGGTAAGGCAGCCTACTTTATTCTTTGTCAGTGATAGCCAGGCCCCAATATGTGACAGCACACTATGTCAGTGTTACCAGCTTTAAAGCTCTGGCCCTTAATTTCCCTTGTTTAGAGTGGAAGTTTTCATTGTCTTTTATTTCTCTCTGTGTGTCTTTTCTTTGTTTGCTTTTCTAAAGTTAAGTAAGTGTTCTGGTAACTACAGGTGAGAGAAGGAATTTCTGACAGGACATTTACCAGCTTTGACTGACCCTTCATTCAAGTTGGACTCAGAGGTCTTTAGCCAGGTAGCAAGAAGTAAATAATAAGATGACAATTTCTTTGTTTCAATCTGAAGGCTTACTGAAGTTGTTCGGAGCAGCCTCATTAATATAGGCAAAGCCATTAAAGGCCAAGTGTTGATGTCTTCTGAACTTGAAGATGTTTTCAACAGCATGCTAGTGGGAAAAGTGCCATCAATGTGGGCTGCCAAATCCTATCCATCACTGAAGCCACTGGGAAGTTATGTGTCCGATCTCCTCTGTCGTTTGGTCTTCTTCCAGGTATGCTGAGCTGGACTGACAGGGTGGTGTAGTTGAAAGCTGAGTGGGTACAATGTGTATCAGTGCTGTCCTCACTCAGCAGTACCCTGAGAGCTCCAGGTTGTGAACTACTCACATATACACTGCATTAAAAGCACTGGAATTAGCTGGGCAATTGCTCAGCAGGGTGAGTTGGGAGTATAATCCCTGGGTGCTAATCCAGTGCTGCTCTTGATAGTTTCCATTTTTCTGTTTCTAGAAGATTCATTTTAATTGGCATTCATGTCTTAACGACTTCCCTGCTCAAAGGGAACTGGGTGTGAGAATGCTTTGGAAACAGTGCATAACAGGCACTATTAAATTTTATATATGTGACTGTAAATCTCTTCTCTTTCAATTTGAATAAAAAGTGACACTACTTCCAGACACTTTTTGAACAGCTGTTTTGTTCTTAACTCACCTTTCCATTATTTGCCTTGCCCTCATAGCACATCTCTCTTCTGGTGAATTGGCACAGTGAAGACACAACTGTACTTTTTTTCTTACATTTGTTTTTTTCTCTCCATATTCAGGATTGGGTCGACAATGGGCCACCCACAGTCTTTTGGCTCTCAGGATTCTTCTTCACTCAGTCTTTTTTGACCGGTGTTTTACAAAACTATGCCAGAAAATACACCATCCCAATCGACCACATTGGATTTGAATTTGAGGTAAGAAAAATGCAGAAGAATTTTGTTTTTCTTGAACAGCTTGAAACATGTTATGGGGCAGCAAGAAATAGAGTTTTCAGATGAAAAGAGATTTTATTTAAAGGAGAAATTTCAGACTATCACAGGATTTAATATACTACAAATAAAAACAAAATAAAGCAATGGTTTAATCATTCTAGGTGATGAAGGAGGAGCACACAATGGAGAAAATGCCACAAGATGGGGCTTATGTGAGAGGCCTTTTTTTAGAAGGTGCACGATGGGATAGAGAATCCTCATTAATTGGAGAATCGCTACCAAAAATACTTTATGATCCTTTGCCCATAATCTGGCTGAAACCTGGAGAAAGTTCCAAATTTCTTCATATGAACATCTATTCATGCCCTGTTTACAAGACAAGCGCAAGAAGAGGTGTCTTATCCACCACTGGCCACTCAACCAACTATGTTCTCTCCATTGAACTCCCTTCAGACAAGCCCCAAAAACACTGGATAAATCGAGGTGTGGCAGCTCTGTGCCAGCTGGATGACTGAGAGGATCCAAGGCAAAACACATTTTGTTATTGTAAAGATATACTTTACTCCTCAATGGCTGCATGGTTGTTTTTTTATGAAATTGGGCCTAAAGAGTGATTTTAATGGGAATCTACTTCACAGCTCCTGCAAATAAGACTCTGTGGATTTGCCAGCCGCTCCTGTGTCCCAGGAGTATGTAGGGCAAGGAGGGAGGAGGTGAGAATATTCTGTTGTCAACATATAAAATCAATCCTCAGCTAGAATGAACTGCCAGAGCTATATCATAAAACTATAGTCATTCCTCAATGATGTGTCTCAGAATTTCCATGGAAAACTTCTAGACAGCACATGTATGGGGAGCCTGCCATTTCTCAGAACAGTATGCTTGTCTCATAATATTTTTTTAAATTTCATTATGATTTACCTGCATATCCCAGGTACCTGACAAATGGAGCTATTTCCTTTCTCCCATAGTCTCACTTTACTTCTTTCCAGCCAGCAGCCAAGCCCCACACAGCCACTAATTACCCCCCCAGCAGCAATCAGGGAGAGAACTGGAAGGGTAAAAGGGAGAGAACTCTTGGGTTGAGATAAAGACAGTTAAATAGGAAAATCAAAAGCCATGCACACATGCAAAGCAAAAAAAAAAAGGAATCAATTCGCTGCTTCCCATGGGCAGGCAGGTGTTCAGCCACTGAGCCCTGCTCAGCAATAACAAAAACATTTTAATATTATCAATCCTGTGCTCAGCACAAATCCAAAACACAGCTCCATACCAGCCTCTGCGAGGAAAATTAACTCTATCCCAGCGAAACCCAGCACACTTCCTCATCTTGCTCCCTTGCATATTGGGCTAATGACTGCCTGAAATTTTGTACTTGTTTAAGCCCTTTCATCAGAGAAGCTCAAAGTAGCTTGCAAGCATTAATTAAAAATAAAATAGCCTGAACATCTTCAAAGAGCTGTACAGTCATTAACTAAACCCCACAGCATGCCAAGAAGGTTCTAAAGATGCATCATTAGACTTGTTGTGTACATGGTACAAGAGAAACACAAAGATCAAGGCAGACATTTAAGAAAACACACACTGCATAAATATCCACTAATTTGGGGTCATGTACTTTTTTCATTGCCCAAATTGTAGCGTTTTAATGACTTGCTCAAGGCCTCATAAAGTCAGAGATGCAGCCATCATTCAGCAATTCCCAGTATCCTGCTGCAAGCATTAAGGGACGCTGCTACAACTCTTTAAAACATACAGTTCTTGTCACAGGAATTTATCTGCTGTGTTGTGCTTAGCTGTGACAGGTGACAACAGTGTTCATTATTGTTTTATTAACCACTGGCTTGTTTTATACCGATATTCATAAAATAGTAACTGTTAAGAATGGTAAGCCAGGAGTGTTAAGGGTATGTTGTGCAGTGCTGCTCTGCACAGAGATGCACACAGGTAAACAGTATCATCATGGAGCACATTTGATGCCTCATTAACAGAACAGTGTGCAGGCATTTGGTGCATCATTATTGTTACATGGTGACTAAGGCAAAGATGTCAGACCAGTTCACTTCATGGATGTTTGTTTTAATAAAAGAGACAGAGATGTGCAGGTGTTTCAAATTACTGACAGGAAGCAACTACTCTTAACAAATTAGACTAAATGATATTTGGCACTTATAGCAAAACAAAACTTGTTTATGAATGCTGCACCACAGCCATCCAAACAGAGAACAATTTTTAAGAAGAGAATCATGTTTCAGCAAATCTATAAATAAATTAATTAAAATTGGTCCTTTACATTTTTTTTTCTTAGGCTTCTTCTTGCTAGTATTGCAAACACAGTCCTCTAAATTAAGCCATTAAAAAAAAAGTCAGATTTGCTACCTAAATTATATTTTATGGACATCAATTACTTTTAAACTGTTGGAAATCTGTGTCATAGCTTGCCACGTGGGTTTCTTGTTAACACCATTTTGTGAACAGTAATTGATAGTTTATTAAATGACACACTTGTGGTTCTTGTGAACTTATAGTGACTTTGCTACTACAAGTGTGCAATGTCCTTGTTACCGTGTTGGTTTTCTAAATGCTTCCTCTGTGTTGACATTTAGATTGGATATGAAGGCATCTCTTGGAATGTAATTAAAGATGTATTTCAAGCTTTTGTAGATGTGACCAAAAGTATATAGACAAGAGTCCCTAAAGGAGGGTTTGTGCATCTGTTGCTTGCCCCTTTGCCAGGGATCAGGCATGGCTGAGTGGCTTTAGCTGATGATTACTGCAGGATGTGATCTCCTGGGCTGCCCTCCCTGTTTGAGAAAAAGTAATGGAATTTACTGTCAAGGGATATCTGTCTTAGAGATATTTTTCTGTGGTTCTTTGAAATGAGCTTCCCAACCTTATTTCCTGAGCATTGTCTAGACCTTCCTGGAGAATGATAAGCTGGCTAAACGTTAGAATTCACCAACTTTCTTCGCTGAGATGTATTTAAAAAAAAAAAAAAAGACAACTCAGCTGCCAGTTGGATATGATAAAAATGTGAAAAAGTTTTGGACAAAGTGCCTTATAATAGTAGTATTAGAATTCTGGCTTTACAGGTTTAGTATTTCCATTTCTTAATTAGAAGCACTCATTAAATAAACCACAAAAACCGCCTATAATTACTGCAAATCATAGATTCACAGCCTTGCTAATCACTCAATGCAGATGGAAAAAAATGTAGTGTACAGACATTATGGAGCAAGAGATATTTCTGCCTTAGCAGAGAAAGATTTTCAGCTAGAGGTGCTGTAATACAGATAGGTTTGTACATTTTCTTAGGAGATTGAAACCTTTCTCTTATCTGTACAAATATCCATTTCAGAAAGTACTGTCTCTGTTGATTTTAATGTTGTTGGGCTGTTAAAGGGAAAATTATACAATGAAAAAGCAAGAGACCATACAAAAGCCCCAAATTCTTCTACTTATAGCTAGAATGTTTTGCCTAGTAGGATTAGAAAAATCAGTGAAAGTTGCAGGTCTCTGCTCTAATTAGCATTCTTGAAAATGAATTTATAGTTATGATCAAATAAGTGACCTGTGGATAAAATGTGGATGTTACTGATATTAATTTCTGTTGGATACATAGTAGGGCCCCAAGAGAGTGAGGTCCAGGTTGCCTTATTTTCTCCAGATCTAAAAGGTATTACAAGAAGAAACTTGTATTAATAGGGAGACAGAGCAGATAACCTAATCCATCTTAACATGTTTCGGTGCTGTAATGCTTCCCTTGGGTCGCTGCTGCAGCATAATGAGCTTTTCCTCACCCCCAGACAATGTTGAGGGATACATCCAGCAAGCAGGTGCCAAGTGCATCTTCCTTAATTATTGTGTGCTTGCTAATGTTAGTCATAAGTGCATGGCTTCATAAAATGCAACCTTACTAATGATGGATTTATGGACAGAACATCCAGAAAGGAGGTGTTATTTAGATATTCAAGACCAGATATCATGTAAACAACTTATTACTGCAATTTATTGCCTACCAGTTAGCTTGCAGGAGGGTTCATGCAACTAACTCAGGGGTTTTATTTCTAAAAAATATAAAGTTAACGTCATCTTTTCTTCCAAATCATGCTAAAGCATCTCCTGACTAGTGTGATAAATTGGAAAGAGATGGTATTTACTGGTAGGGGAATAAGAGAAAGTTCAGGAAGTACAGGACAGAGTGTACACTGACTGGTTGAATCCAGTGCATTATAAATTCTGCAGAACTCAGAGGCATTTTAGGACAACATCTTTTTGCAAGTAAAATTAATGTGTAGGAATGACATATTGGGCAATCATTGGGATACTTCTTGTCAGAAGCTATTCAGTCCTTGGCATTTAATACAAGAGTACCAGTTGAGATGTTTGCTGACCTGCTGGACTGAGTTGCAGATGAATATTTTTTTTATGAAACTCACTCAAAATGGTTTGACCTCCAAAAACAAAGGACTCCAGTTAAGGCAGATTTTCCTTTCCATACAGAGTTTAACTTAAGCTGCAAAATAAAGGTTTTTCTCTCCAGACTTGACAAAAGTGCTGATCTAGTCCTTCCTTTAGCTGAACAGCCCGAGGTTTTAACAAATCTTAGTCTTTGCTTTCTGGTGCTGGAGAGTAATGAGGATGAGGCACTAGTTAATAATTTCTCTAATTCTGAAAAATCATTAGGCTTTCTAGCATTTTAAGGCATCTCAAATAATGTGATGCTGTCACTGCAGTTCAACTTGCTGGCTTCTCAGTTAAGCAGTAACTCATTTGAGTTATCAAGGCTACTTGATCCTTTTTAAAATTGCTTATTTGTATTTCCCTTCGGTAGTAAACTCAAATTCATATTGTTATTTCAATTTGGTGTAAATCTTCTGTAATTTTAGGGATGTTCTTTTGAAATAATCTAGATCTTACGGTATGTGCTTAGGAAAGAGTTGTGACTATAACACAGACAGTAAATTCAGACTGCTTGTTTACAAAGCTGTTTATTAACCCGATGTGTCACAGCATCAGCACCTTCATTAACCACATGAATTTTAACAATTCAAAAGATTCAAATGATACTTTAATGGCAAAAACGGAGCTTAAGCTTCCTTTCAAACCCCTTTTCTCTGCACATTTTGATTTGGCTCAGTTGACACATGCCTACACTGGTGTATCAGAATGAGAGTAGGAAAAGACTGTATTTGGACTTCTTTCAGTGAAGGATTAAGTAGTGTGTATAATCATGTTATTTTTTTACTCTCTTTATTCCATTCCCCTTTTCCTAGGCTAAAGGACTTCTGTGCCTTCCTGACAGCACTAAATTTGCAAAGATCCCACTGTCTGGCAGAACAATGGCATTTTACCTGTTACTTCCCACATGTAGCATTCCCAGGAAATAACTATATGGAAATAGATACCTTTGTGGACTGAAGCCATGAAGGGCAGTGAGAAATTGGGCCAGCCAGTACCTGTCATGCTGATTCACTCCTGTTATTGTTTCCTTGTACTTTCTCATCCGCTTGTGCTTTTTTCACTCTTAGGAGTGCATTCCTGGGGTAGGGACTGTCAATCTGTTCTGCACATGACCAGTTCTAACTCACTTTTCAGGTCGACAAGAATATTTCTTTGTCATTGCCTATTAGAGCTTGGAGAATTTAGGATGAATTGGAGATCTCAGAATAGGAGATTTCACTGATTTCCCCTACTTTAATAGGAAATCATAGACACTGCATTTTTAAAATTTGCTTTTTTTTGCCACTATTAACTTTGGGCTGGAATAGGTTTTCCTTAAAGTTTTGTGGACTGTGCTTAGGTAGTATCCAGTACAGTGTGGCTCTTGTCCACAGCTTGGTCTCATTGGCACTTCCAGCCTGAGGGACAAAAGGCTCCCCCAGCTTTCTTGAAGAACAGCCTGTTAAAGTCAGAGGACTGAAAATGAGGCAAAGTAATTGACGGCCAACGAGAGGAAAATTAATTTCATTTAAATTCCATTCAAGAGGCACCTGTGAAACAGAAATACCCCTCAAACTTTGGAGACTTGTAGATACTTCCTTTTACTAAAGTTGGGGTTCTGTCCATAATCTAAGAGTTAAAACCTCACACTAAAGTTAAAATAATCGTTGAGAAAGTCCCCACGGTGATTATGCAAGACTGACCATGTGAAAACACGGTCCTCACACCAAAGCATCCTAAGCTTGTTTCCATAGTGATACTCTGAAGGGAGAGTTTTCAGTCAGTCCATAAATGGGAACCCGAGGAACCCAACACTGGAATGTTTTACTCAGAGTTGTGTAATGGCATTCCAAACTTTGCATTTCACATCCACACCCTCTCCAAAGGAAGGGGGAAAAGCTGACTTGGAGGCTCTAGGCCATCCCTCTGCTGTTTGCAAAAAGGAAAAAGGAGTAGTGGGCACTTCAGTTGTGTCTTTGCTACTGCCCATTCAGAAACAGAACTTCACCACAGAGGTACTATGAAACTGCAACGTTTCCCCAGGGACAACAGGCAGAGCAGGGACAAGAGAGGAAGGAAAGCAGCTGCATGATGCAGTCATTGTGTTCCCACTTGTGTTCAGAAGATCTGGAGGCACTGCATCTGCTTGATTCTCCTGGACTTCCTTAATTTTGACTGACCCTTACACAAAGCACAGCCTAGAGTTACAACTGAACACACAGAATCCTGAAACCACCAGAGAATCCTGCTATAGATTAATAGAGTTTGAGAACCTGCTGTAATTTGTCCTGATGTCAAAGTAATCTTTGTATCACACCTCACTCCTTGAAAAGTGTTACTTTTATTGATGAGTCAGTGGTTAAAAATAATATAAATAAATAATAGACCAACCTTATCCATCATATGCAATGTATCAATTGGCTTTTTGGCCTCAGGAAATGTGTGAGCAAGTGACCAAAACACCTTAGTTCACAGTTGTGCACACAAATCACCTGGACTGCAGTTCACAGCTTAAAGGATGTGATTACACATCACAGCTTAAGTGGTGGGTTATGAAACTTCATCATGGGATTTCAGGTATATTGGCTTAGAAATCTTCCTTAACTTTTCCTGGTGTCGCAACGTACGACCTTGTTTATGGGCGAGACCCATAGGAGGCAGATGGATCTGGAAAAGAAAATCCCACCAGTTAGGAGCAAACTGGGAAGAAAAAAAGGCAGCATATATACAGACTAGGTGTCACTGAGATTTAAATAGTTTCTTCACACTTTGGAGAGGGCAAGTGTATTGTCTCAATCCAGGTTATTAGATTTCTAGGAGGAGCAATATCTAAGTGGTGTAACTTTCAGGCCCTAAATGTTGTGTTTATTAAAATCCTATGTTTTAGGCCTTAGTAACCTTGTTTTGCAGTTTGATATCAGACTGTAATGATAAAATACTTGTTGAAATAGGACTGCTGTTCCAGAACAGTAAGACCTAGATAATCCTAAAAATTCCTCAGTACGTGTCTTGAAGCACTGTGTGATTTATTCATACCTACTTAAGAAGTCACAAAATAACCCCAAACTGTATGTATTGAAAGCCTGCCTTCTTTTTGTCGTGATTATATATGCCACATTAAAATGCACAATCAATGTCATTGACTCCACAAGCAGAAGGAGCAATAGGTGACAGGCTCTTCCTTTGATTGACAAAGTCTTTTTATTTCATAAGACTCTCCATGGGAGTCATGCAGCTGTAACCCTCCTAAGTGACTGGAAAACGTAGGTGGTAGCAGTCAGATGTTATTGTTGCTGAGGCTGTCAGGCTGTAAGATGGCTGTTTAGGTGCAAATAGTAGTAAAAGCACTGACTAAAGCAGGAGTAGAGATTTCTAGAATCTCAGAAATAATAATCATCCAGTTTGTCTGAGAGAGCTGATCCTTTGGGGTTTTGAAACCACTGCAGAGAACACATTTTAGGCTCATTTCTAGGAACACTGTTTGCCAGATGTGCTCTGTAATTCTGTATCGTGAAAGAGATGCTGGCAGTGACCATATTTTAGGCAAGAATCTGATGAAGATACCATGACTGCATTGATCAGGGAACTATAGATGTGAAAATATAAACTAATTAACAGGAGTAGAGAGGAAGTCTCCATGGGAGGCAATATAAACTACTACAGACAAAAGTGACTGGGCAGGGAGGAAACTGTATTGAGTGGTGCAATAGAAGACACTGCTGCAACTTCCAGTATTTCAGTAATCTTGGGTATGTTTTTCTCTAGGAAAAAGAAGCAGCAACATAGACAAGTGTTTCCACAGGACTTGATTTATGACCAGTAATGTAGGCTATGAAAATTATCGTATCTATGGCAGATGTAATTAAGTATTTTTATTCTCTCATTCTTGTTTATTATTTGATTCCATTACCATCTTTTTCTAAATTCTTTGGTCAGACAAGACTGGCTAAATATTCACAGGCCTAGGGAGTTTGGCTCACACAACTCCATTTAGGCTTTGACTCCTTATTTTGAGAAGAAACCCGACAATTTACAGTGAAAGAAGATAGATGGAGAAGGTTTCAATGTACACTTGGCTCTGATTTAGCACACATTTAAATGCCAGCTCATCTAAAAATGCAGTGCAGTGACAGTGATGTAAACTCATGGTTTCATTGTGCAGGGAGAGCTAAGAGGGTAATGCTGAAGACTTTGTGACTGGATTTGTACTCACAGGTCTCGGGTAGGGGATATTATAGTGAAGTCCAATTTCTATTCTTGCCTCACATTCTTCTATGCACTGCTCAATCAGCTTTGGATCTGTTACCTAAGATCATACAAACAAATATTTTGTAAAAGTACAGCAATTAGCAGTTGGAAGCTCAAGTGTAAATGATGCACAGCCACGTGACTTTCTTTAGCTTGTTCTGGCAATCCCAAGGATACAAGGATTGTATTGTTCACATCCATAAAAGGTAACATCAGTATTTTCCTTGACTCAACAGCTCTGGGCGTGATGGCGCTGGATGTTAAGGCCCAGAGGCTGTCAGGACTGAGGCTAAAGGAGGAGTTTTTTACCCAAACATGGTATTTTCTCTGTAAAAAGACAATACACATGTAAACTACTAATACATCCATGAAAAAGCCACACTCACCCATCCATCACTCTGTGAGGTAGCTAAAGGAGAAAGGAAAGACACTCCTTGGTGCACATTCTCTTATCATCCTATCCAGAAACTCCCTTTGAAGTCAGAAATGTAGTGTAAATTATGACTTAAATTAATTTTTTGACTTTGCATTACTTCAATTTAGTCCCAGAGCAATATGGGCTATAAATAAAAATTGTGATCTTGAATTACAAGAAGGACCTTTGATTACCATGGAGTCTGTATCGCCTCTTTCAAAAGGGGTTTGAAATTTCTTCCTTAAGAAAAAAAATTAAAGTGCTTCTTTTAAAAGAAGTGCCAATAATTGCTGCTTTGAAAAGAAAAAAAGAAGCTGCTGAGCTCTGTCTGCCATTGCATGGGTAATGATACACTTAGCTAACTTTGTAAAGATCAAAAGCTGCTTCAATTACACAGGCAGTATCTTTGGAATTTAATTTTTCTTGGCACTTTTTTAGTGAAAAGAGACCTTTTAGACTTCTACAGCAGTTAATGAAGAGCTGAAATGGTTTGACTTTTCTCAAGGATGAAATTTAAATTATAACCCAAATACACCCAAAGCATTTAAGGTGAATCAAATTTTGGGAACTCGGTTCTTATATTTGTATCTTTGCATCCAATCACTGTGACAGTGCAAAGAGCAAGAGGAAAGAAGCAAAGAGCAAGAAATTCAAAACTGCAAGGACACTTACATGTTTGTTTTTTCGGAATAATGTTCTGGCCTCATTTTTAATGTACTCTTTCTCTTTAATAGTCTCCTCTGTCTGTCCTGATGCCGACTGCCATTTTTTGGCTATTTGAAATATCTTGCGGTAAAGGCCAAGAACTTTTTGTCGAGTTGCTGGGGTCATCTAGAAAAGACAACACAAACCCCCAAACATATGCATGAACCATCTGAGTTGCTAAAAGGCCAGCAAGCAGTACGTGTTTTCACACCATTGAATTAGTTTAAAAATATTTCCATCATCTAAAAATATGCTGAGCTGTATGAAAAAACCCTGAAATAGCTGCAAACAATAATTAGCTGTTGAAAGCTGAAGACCCAGTCCAGCAAAGTATTTAAACTGATACTTAAATCTGTCTCCATTCAAACAGCTTGAGCTCATGCTCAAAGTTAAGCACTTGGTTTAGTGCTTTGCTGAATCACAAGCCTGGTACAAGAATGCCTGGGTTCTGTTTCACGGCTGTTTTGCAACAGACATTGGGCAAGTCACCGAAACTCTAAGTGCCCCCCTTCCTGAGACGTTGTTGTACCAGTGCTGACCCTATCTCTGCAAAGCATCTTGAAATCTGTGAATGAAATACATGATAAACCCACCACGATATTGATGAAAACCTGTGTAGGCCTCAGGGGCTGAGAAGCTTGTTTGTGGTACCGTGACAGCAGGCAGTAATGATTCAGCTGGAGTTTGATGTGATGAAAAGGTGATGAAAGCTATTTTATCTAAGCACTGCAGGAGAGGCAGACTAACTGTGGATTTAGGAAAGTCCTGAATGTCTTGATTTTCAGAGAGCTGTGTACCTGCTGAGCCCACTGAATCAGCCTCCAGGTGTGATAAGAATATTTGTCAGAAGAAAGAATGAAATCCTATTCTTGTTTTATGTAATTGAGTATTTTATCATATAAATGGTTACACTATTTCATGCTGGACCACAGATATCCCTGAGACAAATCCACTTCTGGAATAACAACATTTCTGACATGGATTAAGTTAACAGAAACAATGACTTCTGCTTTTGGGGCACCACAACTGTCAAAGGCACTTTACTGTCCCAAAGGAAGATGCAGCAGCACTCCCAAGTAAGTGTATGGATGCAATGAGGAACAAGTGTCAGGGACAGGACATTATCTGACTGTCTCAGGATCCATTTGCCAACCTGGAACCCTAATGACTGTGGCTGAATCTATCCTGAAATCAGACCTGTGTGCTGGGAATGGCTCCTCCAGAGGACAGTTTGGAGCAGGGTAATTCAGATAGCCTGAGCTGCCCTCTGGAGGGAGTGCTCTTTCCCTCTTTTCCTCCCACATGAGGAAAAGCTGCTTTCTAATGCATGCACCCAAACTACTGTGGGAAGTGTGGCAATGTGCTAACACTCATCTCCTTGCAGTCTGTGGCAATTCCTGTTTTTCTGGGTTGTGGAAGAGGGGCTTGAGCCAAAGTCTTCCCAGGCCATTCCGTTCTTGAGTGGCTGCCTCCGCCACAGTGACTGACCAGAACGGACCTCCTGTGGCTCCAGACATTCACCAAAGTTGGAATTACTGATACTAACATGAAGACAGGATTTGGCCCATAGTTCTTCATTGTAAAAAATCCCAAACTATTAAATCCTAGGCTTTTTTGTCTTAACTGTTGCTATGATCTGAAGACTTTCATGGTTTCATGAACTCTTTTTCTCTGGTTTGTAAGAGAGAACAATTTTATTTTGCTATTTGTATTTTAACATGTTTAACTAATCATATTTTTCCCCCCAGATGGAAAATTGTTCTTCCTACCCAGAAACACTAGAAAGTGTTTCTAGTAAATGTTTATGGTATTTCTAGGAAACAAATATCTACAACATTATAACTAAGTAGTCCCAGCTCATCAAACACTATCGAGTAAGTGCTTCAATTTATCCACTCTACAGCTCCACTTCAGGCAATGAAATTAGTCAGACACAAAGCCACAGATGAACATATATCTGAAAAATCACTGCTTACCCCTGCCCCATGCATATTTTGTACAGAAAACAAACAGTTCAATTACAAGGTCTGACCAAGCACAAGCTGAGTCCAAATCCTGGTCTCACCCCTGTGCTTTTATCTGAAGGTGTCACCTTTGTGGAGCTGATAATACTCTTTGTTCCCTGCTGACAGCTAATAAAAGGCAGTACTGTGCTAGAAACTTTCACCTTAGGTTCTCATGTAATCCATAAAGAAAACAAGAGGAACAATGTTAGGGGAAAAAATGTTTAAAATAGAAGTTTCATTTCTGATCTACATAGACAATTTCCAAGGCCACAACTTGGGACAGCGCAAGCCCTTTGTTCAGAGCTGATCACACCTTCTGCTCTTGGATTTTAAACATACCGAGTATCTGTTTATAAAGATGTTATTGAAAAGTTTAGAACTAACTTTTTTCCCCACCAGTTGTTCCACTGCCCTATCTAGAACTTACTCTTTCATTCTTTAACTTCTCTGTGTTGGAATTGCTACAGAACTGTGTAGTGCCTCGTCTAGGCATGGGCTGCGCTTTTGCATTCTTGCTCTCCTTCCCACATATGCTGGATGATGTAAAGACATTAAGCAGCTATTCATGTACACTCAGCAACCAGCTGCTCCCAGGCTGATTTAGTTGACAATTTCTAACAATTGACCTGCTCAAAAGCCATTTCTGCAAAGATACATAAATGTAGGTGTGAGGAGCCCTTTACAGATTGAGGACCCCTGCCTGTCATAGGAAAAGATGAGAGCAAATAAGACAAAATTCAAAGCCTGGGTCAGATTCTGATCTGAGTGGGAGTATAAATAGAGAATAATTCCACTGAGAGCAAAATTACTTCCAACTTAAAATGTTGTAAATGAGATTGGAATTTTTTCTTTGGTGCAAACAGAGCCCACACTGACAGAAATGTAAGTGATGGTACAAGTCATGTATCAGGTGTAATTTCATCAAGTGACACTACTTTTATTAGTTTTGTGGGTGTGCAAAATGATTCTGAGTGGGATAGAAAGGAAGATAAGGAAGGCTTTCATGTCCTTGTAGTTACTCATCCTGCAACTTACATCTTTGGCATTTAAATCATAATTATATTTCACATCTCTGGAATGCTAAGTGGATGTTACACCACTTTCCCACTAACACCCATCTTGTGGTAGTCACACCCATTGTTTAACTTCTACCACCCTTCATTTTATTGCAGCAGGCAGCCCACAGAGGTTAACCACAGGCGTTTCTGTCAAAAAGTACAGGGCTATTGTATTAGCTGAGCAAATTTCGGGTGTTTGCTGCCACAAAACAAACCAGGAGAGGTCAAAGGTAGGTGTGTGCGCACAGACGTGTCACTGGGAAAAGCGGGAGGCTGCAGCTGGTTTGGAGCCCCCTGTCAGAATCCGGGCTTTGGAGGGAAGCCAGGCGTTGGCTTCCAAACAGGCACAGCTGGATGCTGGGGCAGAGCCCGGCAGCGGCAGCGCGGGGCTGTATCGCTCTGGGATCTACATGCAAACCCTCTTATCAACAGCACATCAAGCACCTGAAACATCCCATTGTATCCAAACTCGCAACGGAGATCTGAGCAGTTAATGAGTTACTGCGTGGTGAAGATGCAAACTTTTCTCACTGTTCATTAAAGCAAATGATACCTTAGACTATAAAATGCTATAAGTTTTTCTTTCAGGAAAAAAAGAAACATTCCTTTGGATTTTTAGATGGTTGACCCAAAAGTTCAATAATCTGAATAATCAGTGAAACATCAGTCTTCTTTTGCTATTCGCAGGCTTGTTTAGAATTTAAAAGTTTATGTAAAAATAACAAAAGGAATCTGTCAACTGCACTGTAAAATGACCCCAATAGTGCAGTGTCAAAGCAAAGCCAGGACTGCAGGGCTGACCACAGTTATACAGGCAGTTCAGTCCTACCTGCTTCCCAGTGAGGGATGCCTGGCTCCAAATGCCTGTCCAGCACTCTCCTGCTCTCTGCATGGTGCCTTTGCTGAAGTTTTAAGTCTATTTTATTTGATCCTTTCTTCTCATGTCAAGCATTAGCTACTCACTTTAACCATAAAATCTGCCAGCAGTGAGTACATAGAAGATTTTAGAAAACAAAGGGTTAAAGTAATGGCCCATGGGGGGGGAAAAAGGATCTTTTAAAACAATAGATCTCTTCTTTTACATGCCAGCTAACTGGGGCACGTGTTAGTAATGCACACGTTGTGCTGGTGCTGAGAAATTGTTTGCTCAGGGGAGGAGATGGTGGGGAAAAGAACTCCGCATGAAATAATTGGAAAAGGCTGCTTTGAACTTCTCAGATGTAAAATGTTTTACTTAGGAGCAACACACCTTTTCCTTGACAGCTGGTTTGCTACTGGCAAGGAGTCCTAAAGACACAGTGACAAACTGCTGGGCTGACTGCCTTCCAAATCAAGCTGTGCTCACATCTCTGTGATGGGAATAAATGACATCATTCAAGACCATGCTGTATCAACATTCTAGTGCAGAACACCCTCATGTTCCATACAATGTGCCCCTCTGACAGTCCAGCCTGTATGACCATCTACAGCTCCTCTTTGCTAATGTTTATTTAAAGAGATGCAGAAAAATGCACATATCTGGCCTTTTTTTTTTAAGAGCTAAATGATACCACTTAGCTAAGGAGTGACCTGCAGTCTCTCTCCTGCTGCTAATGCAGCAGATAATCAATCATTCCTTCCACAGTTCTCCACAGCAACAAGAGGTCAGTAATCCATATTCATCTCTCCTGCAAGTCTGCCAAAATGAGTCTTCGGTTCCTAAGGCAGCAATGGATTTGGTCTGTTGCTTCTTTGAGGGACAGCAACTGAGACAATGAGTTCCTGTGGCACAGAGGGAAGAGGAGGGGTCACAGATTCCTGTGATAGCTGGGCAGCTCACACGCCTTCCAGCAATACTAAGTTTCAAAATTCAGTTTCCACAAAAGTAATTTTGTCTTCTTTTGCTCAAATCAAGGTCTCAGTGGTCTGTGACAGCTGGCACCCTGCAAACGCCGAGCACACGTGGCTGCAGGATGTGCCTGGCAAAGTGAAAACTTCATTTGATTGTCGTTCTTGATTGAACATTCATACCTTTTTTTTTAAGATTCAGCCAAAACCAAATCATAGTGAAACTTCAATCACAGCTAAAGTATTCCATCTCCACATAGTGAAAAACAGACTAGAATGACAGATCATATTCTTCCATGATGGTGTCACATCCTCATTTCTACCAGTGACAGAAGCCTGCAAATTTCAAGACATTCCCATCAAGGATTTATTTGACTCAATTCTCACTGTTTCCATCTGCAAGCTGCAATCACAAATATATGCATCTTTAGTGAAAAAGAATGAAATTCCTGAATCAAGTTATTCAGTAAGGGTATCTGAAATCAGGGTAACTTTCACAGTGTTTAGGATTTTCTAATGCCAGTGTGTTTCTGCTGGCAAATTGATCTGCAACTCTGATCTGAAACCCCAATTGATACCTCTGAACCTGACTCTCTAAGTCATTGAACTCACACTGTTCATCAGCTGGGATAAGAACTCTGCTATTCTATCTGTGCCTCAGATTTCTGACTGAACTTGGATCTCTTTTTAGCTTCCTCTTACATATGGAGCAGTTTTTTGATCAGAAAAAGCAAACTGCATGCAAAGAGAATATAATTAAATAGTAAAAGCAAGGACATGGATTTTATCACTAGTTTCCTGTATCATTTTAAATAAGCCAATTTGCAGAAAATTAGGATTCTACAACATTCTTTTAATTTGAATAAATGAAAGTTTAGTTCCTTTTGATCAGAGTTTTCATTCTTTTAGTCTGAGGTGATCGAGGCATTATCTGGTTTTAGTAGGACATACAGACTCTTGCCCTGGGAATGCCTCCCATGCCATAGGAGCCTGAGGAAGACCAGAAATGCTGACTTAGACTGTGAAGAGGGGGAAGGGAAACAAAAAAAATTGCTTTACTTATTTCTTAGCTTTCTCATGAAAAGCACACAGTGTCCAGGTAAACTCTAGAGCAGTATGAACTTGTCTCTTTTCTTGTCCAACTGTCACTCATGTTTTCATACAATTAGAATGGTTTTCTCCTTCTTTCTCTTTAGTTCTCAATTACTTACAAGCAGTGCAAGAGGTTTTAACGCAGTGTGAGAAATTTAGCAGAGAAAATGAAGTCTCAGCTATCCTTGGATGGCCTTGCTTATATAATATAGAAGCCTACAGAAATATAACACCATGGACACAAACCCCAGTATAGATTTATGCACCTTATTCATACCTTGGCTTCCAGCCAAATGCAACTGAATGCATGAATAGAAATATTTCCCAGCATTGGAAACACTCCCAAGCTTAAGAACAGGTATTAATATTAAGGCCAGCAGAGACACAATCCTCCCTGCCCCTTTTCTTAATTCATTCTGAGGGTCACTCAGTGAAACTCATTGATACTCACTGATAGACATGACTTTTAGTCACTATTTGAGAAGCCTAGCAGGGCTGTGGGCTCAGAGAGCTGTGGGCACTGAGGGCTGTGGGGCACAGAATCACTGAATCAAAGACCTCAGAGACCACTGAGGCTAATGTGTGACCAAACATGACCATGTCAACTAGACCAGTCTTTCCTTGGACACCTCCAGGGACAGTGACTCCACTACCTCCGTGGGCAGCCCCTTCCGATGTCTAATCACTCTTTATGTGCAGAAATTCTTCCAAATGTCCAACCTAAACCTCTCCTGGCACAACTTAAGACTATGTCCTCTTGTCCTATTGGCACTGAACGCTGTGGGCACCGAGGTCTGTGGGCACTGAACACTGTGGGCTCTGAATGCTTAGGGCACCGAGGTCTGTGGGTACTGAGCACTCTGGGCACGGAGCGCTGCCCGCCCCGGGCGCCCCCACAGCCGCCGCCCCCGCCAAGATGGCGCTGCCGCCCCCGCCGCGGCCTGGTGCTGCGCGGCCGCTAGGGGGCGCTCCAGGCACGGGCTCCCTTGCGCCCCCCGGCGGCCGGGGCGGCCCTGTCCCCGCAGCCGGGTGGAACCAACGCGCGAAGCGCGGGGGGAGGG
>NW_020897722.1:7958512-8007464 GCF_003984885.1 Neopelma chrysocephalum
GCGGGGCTACCTCGGGGCCGCGGGCGGGGCGGTCCCGGCGGGCGCTGCCCCGGGAGATGCCGGCGGGGTCCGGGAGCGCTCGGTGCCCCCGGGCCCGCCCCGCGCTCACCCCCTGCCCCGGCGGCGGTGCCGTCTCGCCCCGGCGGGTGGGTGCCCTGGGTAGTTGTGTCCCCGTGTGCGCCGCCCGCGGGGTCCCGAACGCCACTCGCACGCCGGCGGTGCGGGGGCCCCGCAGCCCCCGGGCCGAGCAGCGGCTGCTTTGTTCGGGTGCGCTCCGTGCCCGGCCCTCACACGTGTCGCGCCGGAACGTGAACGTTCGTGGTGTTTTCAGGTGAAAGGCAGAGAAATAAACTGCAAAGCGGCTTATTTCTGAGGTGGTTCTGGCAATCTGAGCATGCCCCCCCTTTTCATAGCCACTTTTCCTCCTGCCTGAGCTCTCCCCCTCCCCCGAGCGTGTTTACCCTGCAGTCTGCGCTAGTCACTCTCTCCGGGGCTGTGGTGGGACTAATAAGGTGCCGGTAGCAACTTAAATTATAACTTGCGTAATCAGTGTTTCAAGCAAATATTGGTTGGAAGAATGTGCCTTTCCTATCAGTGCTGTGGTTGCTGGAAAGAGTCATTGATTAGCTTTTAAACAGTTAACACTGCTGATATGCTGCCCTTCAAAATGTTACATTGATAACTGAACAGGCTGATGCCAAGTGTCAGGATACAGCATTGATCCACAGCTGGTAACTTTTTTTGAATGATAATGTCTGCCACATAATTTAAAGGACTAATAAGTGCTCTGAAAAAAGGGGGTATAACTGTACAAACAAAAAGCACAGAACTGCCCTACCTTCCTAAAAATTACAGGCCTCACTGGCATGGTAATCTTCTTTTGGCAGATCAGTTGATAAAAAGACTGATCATCTAAGCAAATTCTTATTATCTAAGAACCTCTTTGTTAAACAGTTAATGTGTAACTACAGTATAAGTATTTTATTTGGGCTATAGCAATGGGAAGAGAGAGCGTCTGAGTGCTGGTGTTTTTTGAGCACCTCTGAATACTACTGCTTGTTTCCCTGGTGAAAGCTAATCCTCAGAAAAAGAAACATAGTCCCTTAGTTAAGGTTGCATGTGAAAGTAAAGAGATCTGACCTCGTGTTCTTGTCAGTTCTGTAGTCTGTCCCTAAAGTCTTCCCCACACAGGTGTGCCGTGGTGGTCTGTGGAAAACATTCGTAGCCTTTGCTTTGAAAGGCAACTCACAGTCTAAAGCAAAGGTTTTCTGACATCAGCAGAAAAAGGAGAGCTTGTGATCTGTGTTGAATTAGTTCAGATTTGCAAAGTACAACTGGCTTTACGAACTTACTGCAAATACCAGCTCTTGTAATGATTTCTAAAATTCTGATTATTTCCTAATAGCAAGTCGTGTGCAGGCATGAGTTACTATAATCCTTAAAAAATGTCACAAAGCTATCAATGGGGGAACTTACAGCTTTGGTAGTACTTGGCTGCTCAAAGTGATGCTTTTGAAATTGCTTTCATCTTGACACTGGCAGCCTGCAATATGAGCTGTAATCAGCTCTGGATCTTTAAGGCTGGGTTAGGTGCCTTCTCTGTACAGTTTCTTGCTTTATGTTGAAGCTGGATGTTGTTTTGTTTATAGCAAATTCCAACTGATTTGTGTCAGTAGTTCTCATAATTTGCTGATCTTGGAAATTCATTCATAATTACATCGTGCTTCTATTTAGCATGAATTGTATGGAAAAAAGGTGATCACAGGAAGGAGTGGCTTTGAGAGGAAACTAAGAACAGCTCTTTTGGAAGACTGTCATTGAAACTAATTAAAGAAGTATATATTGAGCAAGAAAGGCTGCCAGACAGTTTTACAGACTTCTAAGACAAAGGGACTTGTTCTGACAAATTTGTGAGTGGATGAGGAAGAGCCTTGGTTCTGCTGCTTGCCTGGGTTCAGCTTAAGGAAGAGAAAGAAATCCTGTGTGTTGTGCGTCTGGGTATAGGGGCAGATGTAGAGTAGATGGAAAGGGGATGGGAGAAGGACAGACAGGACTCTTCTACACGTGCACTTCCTTGTGACAGGAAGGGATGTACAGGTGATTTGGATGTAAAAAGATACACAGCTGTGGGTTGGCAGGAGTGCCCCAGCACTGCTGAAAGCTGAAGCACTTGGTTCTCTTTATTGGTGCTGGGCAATTGTTGCTAAATTTAATGTAGAGCTTTGGAGCACTGTAAAATCCATCGTGGTGGCATTTTGGCAGTTTGGAAGAACTTGCAAATTGCAGAAACAATGTTATTGTTTCATTATGCACATGGGTCTGTGCGAGTGAATGTAACAGGAAAACTCTGCTCTGAGTAAGAAGAGACTATAAAAATAAAGGCATGGGATGTTAGAAAAACAGTCCTTTCTTTCATCCTTGTAATTAATAATACAGAAGGAGCTGAAAATTGTAGCCAGAATTCTTGGAAGACTGAAAGAACAATCTGTAAACACTTGAGGGACTTGGTAGTCGCAGAAAGATAAGAGGGAACCCCCTTAACAGCTTCATCAGAATTCCCTGGCTGGGCTCCTTCTCTCTGGCTGCTTCTCCCTAGGGGTCTGCATCTTATCTCGCTGGCTTCCTTTCCTCTATTTGCCTCTGACTAATAGGCTTTGTGTTCTGGTTACTGGAAGTCTAATAATTTCTTTTGTCTCTTCCCCCTTCCTCCTTTTTAAAAATACTAGATTAATGGCTGCTATGTTTTGCAGACTATCTACATTGGTGACATGGATTAATTGTATACTTGACTCTAAGTTATTCAGCAGTAATGACATAGTAACTCGACTTGAAACAATTGTAATTTCGTGGCAAATGTTCAAGGCAAATATTGCCTTCTGGTAAAGAGCCACCTGCAATTTACCCCCTGTAAGCTTATGACCCGAGAAAACTGTCTCTGCTGGTTTTCTCAGTGTCCTCTGTACAGTAAGTTGTCTCCAGTGTGTCTTTTGAAACAGTCAGTGATCTATCTTTTCTCCTCCCCCCCTTTTCTTCTGACTCTAGCTTGAGTCAGATAATTACAGATCTGGGTTGAAACCTTCCCGGGGAGTGATCAGAAAAGCCAGGACTTGCAGACGTGCTCCCATCGCTCACTCGCACCTTGGCTTCCCCCCTCCATGGGAAGGGTTTGTGGAACCTCCTGGCTGTTGGTGAGCAAGTGGGAGAGCCCTGGGGGAGCTCTGACTTCCACACAAGTGCCAGTGTTCTCTGTGGTGCCATAAGGAGGTTTTCTGTGTCACGTGTGGCTTTGGTGTGACAGTGTGGTGATGTCTTTACATTCTGATCTCAGTGCTGACCATAACAGAGCAACCAGGGGAAGAGAAAGGGAATCAGAGCCTCTTACTCTGATAATCTGAGAACTGGCCCATTTAGGTCTCTATTTTATCCATGTATCTTGTGGGGCACTCTGCAGTCCAATGATCTACATCTTAAAGGAAGCAGAAAATCTGGATTTTAGGTAAAGGTTATTTAAATGCAGCATTTTGCTGCTAGAAGAATGATGGCTAGGGGACTACTTAGCTGCAAGTATTAAAGAACTCTTTCACAGAAGTAGGAATACCGTAGAGAAACCAGCAAATGCATGGGTGGAGAGACAGGATTCCAGTAAAGGGAATGAGCTAGAATAATCTTCTGGTGTCTCAGAAAGAATAGTTATAAATGCTGTTCTGTCTACAGCATCTGTTTTGTGAAAGACAAAACTTACTTTGCAAAATGTGAGAATGCTGTTACTGACCTCCTGTCACAGTTTGTTATTCCCAGAAAGTCAGACTGCCAGAGACAGTATGGCAGTCATAGTTGTTTGTTGTCTCACTTTTCTATTTAGTGAATAGAAGTGGGTTTTTTTGAACCAGAAGGATTCAGTGCTCCTGAAATACACCAGCCTTATTTTTGCATCCACGTAGTAGCAGAAAGTGACAGTTTTTAGTTCTTACTCTGATTTTTTTTAGTGTAATACTTTTCCTCCTGCAGCTTGGAAACTTCTAGTGCAGCCACTCTTATCTTTTTGTTTTAAAACTGAAAGGGAGGGAGAAAAACCATTTTAATGCATATGATTATGGGAGGCACGTGTAGCTTAATGAGAGGCTCAGAAACATAAATGTCCTAGCTCTGACTGTTCAATATTTTCATTGCCAATGAGTCTGTGCAGAAAGCCTTGGGAATTCTGGATCAGCACATAAATGGGCAGCCTGGAAGTGCCAAAGGTCTGATGTGTACCAGCTTCCAGCAGTTACCTCTGCTTGGCGTTAGTGATTATGTCTCATGAAGCACAAGAGAGAGACCTACACACCTTGTCTCTTTTGAGGCACAGGACATCAAGTGAAACCAGAGATATGTGAAAACCTACGAAAAAAAGGTGCATGTTGGCTGAAGCTGCCACCAGATTTCTTGAAGAGAGTGGAGAGTCTTTGTTACAACTGGTGACCAAATTCAGGTTCTCAAAGGAGCTCCTTTGAGGCATGGAAGTACTGCAGCATCCTTTGTACAGTGGGAAGGGTTGTTGTTGTTCTCTGCAATAGGGAAGTTGGGACACAAATCAGGAGAGAGAACTAGGGCTTCTGCAGGTGGCTGTGTGTATTTTCTGCTTTAAAAACTGTGGGCAGTTTAAAAATCCAAGTGTATGCTCTTAAAGCACTTTCATATGTCAGTGCTTTCACTTAGAACAATTTGTTGTACATAACTTAGATATGATTCCAGTATTTATGTGGTCAGCTGGTACTGAAGTTCCTACACAACTGCATGCAATGAGTGATTCTTTTGGCTGGCAGCCTGTAAACTCTGTTACACTTACTGAGATGGCCAGTGGGCCTTCTGTAAACTCCTTAGGAACATCTGCTGCCAGCAGGGATCTTATGAGGTGGTCTGGCTATTGTCTTTAGACTTGTCCCTTCACTGCCTGAAGGCTGTTTGGGTCACGGTCCTCACATCTGCTTTGTGCTGGAGAAGGGACACTGTTACCCAGAGCTGCTGGAAAGGCTTCCTTTTTTTTCTGTGACTGCCGACTTTATTGCTGAGAGCAGTAGAAGAACTATAAAGTTATTCTCTTACTACAGTTCATTCAAAGCGTATCTTATTATTACAGGAGTCTCTTGATATCTACCTGAATTATATTCAGCTGAACATGGTGGATGAAGGCGCCTCAGACACTTCAAGGTGAAGTCTGATAGCTGAATAGAGTGTAAAAGAAAATCTGTGCACACTTAGCTCAGTTTAAAAGTAAATGTTTTTTTTTCCATGGCAGAGTAGGTTGTAGACCAAGGTAGTTTTTCAAAGTTATTCTGGTTTGGCTGCAGATAGTTGCAGTTTTCCGTAGATTAATTTGTGGCATGGACTGAACCAGAGTAAGGTAAATATTTGTAGCACAGCTGCTTTCAGATGCTTGCAGTGAGACGCGTCTCTGTCAAATATCTGAGGGCTGTGGTTTCTTTTGGTCCCATAATCTGCAGTTTTGCTGTAGAGATGTGAACTGGTTGTGTCAGAGCACAGAGTAGCTCTGCCCCTGGCATGTGCTGCTTTAATTATTCATAATACAAACCGAAATGCTAAAGGTCTGTCACACTGTGCAAAAGTTACAGCGTACCCTGGAAAAATACTGAAGGATTATTCTTTTACAAGCCTCTGCACATGAAAGGGAAAAAACCAAACAAACACTCATTAGAAGATGATTTGCTTTTTTTATGTGCTGGACCTTGAGGGTTGTGTGGCCTTTGAGAAGGATCTTGGGGGAGAGGGAGAAGACCGGTAGTTTTTAAATGGATGGAGGTGAATTGCTTGGTGACCAAACCTTTGTTTTTTTGAAGGTGGTTGAGTTTTGTGCAGTGAAATAAACGAGTTTGTTCATGTCTAAGTGTGTATGAGGTAGGGAATTGGATGAAATCCGATTTGGGTTCTGGTTTCAGCTTTACTGAAAACTGATGGCATGATCTTAAGCAGCTGTGTCGTTTGGCTGTCTTGATTTCCCCTCAGCCCCTTGTCTTGCTCATAGTCTAAATAGACTTCTCAAAACAAGTACTGCTACTGCATGAATTAGTTCATTAATTTATTTACATTACAGAAGCACCTGAAGGCACCCTTCTAAAATTATATTTTGTTTAGCTAACTGGACTTGGATTTGTTCTTTGAAAATACAATAATCCTAACAAATCATCCCACCCACCTAATAAAGTAAGATGAAGCACATAATAGGAAAGGATTTAAAACTTTTTAATGGGACCAAGTGGAAAAACAATGAGAAGTAATCAGTTAATAAGGTATTGTGTGGTTAAGGAATGTAAAAGAAAGGGAGGGATTCAAGGATGATGCATGTGTCTCTGCTGAAAAAGCTACGTAAGGAATGTGTCTTACAAAAGAAAACGTAGTAGGATGCCTTCAGGCTCTCTCTCCCTCTAATTTTTCATATTATTAATATTCATTTTCCTTGTATAATTAGCTGCACACAGTGAACTACAGTTCCGAAACATCTGTTCCATTTTTTTCTTAAGAATACTTGTTGGATTTTGAACATGAAATGTGATGTCATGCTCTGTGTGTTAGTCAGGTGCTCTTCAAGAGTGCAGAAAGCAGGTTTCTTCTGCCCCGTCTTGAATGGAAAAATCTCCCTTGATGTCCCAGTTCGTGACACCATGTTGTGGGTCAGTTGTTTGTTAAGAGACTTTTGCCTGCATCCTGGTGACTGTGGGAGCTCTTCTAGGAAGAGATCTGGGATAACTCTGGTTCTTGGCACTGAGACCTGGCCCAGCATTATGGACTGTAAACATTGTTTCTGAAACTTATTGGGATTTTTGTACCTGGTCCTCTCTTCCCTTCCAAACTAGTTAAGCCTTTCCAGTATGGCCTTTCTCAGAGAAGTCCAATTCTCATTTGAGGAGGTATTCGGGCTTCCAATATATGCATTTCTGGCTTGGCTTTCCCATAGACTGCCATGTAGCCTTCTGCCAGCTCTGCATGGTGTTTGTATAACTAGCTGTATAGGCATGTTCTGTAAAGACAAATTTTACCCAGTTTGATCACATTTCTGAAGCTAGTTTGTTTCCAAAGCTCAACCCAAGGTTAATCAGAAATAGTTTGTTACCCTGCTTTGGAACATATCGACAGAGTTCCCATCTATCTGCCCCCAAAATCATAACCTCTCTGGAGTTCACTGAAAGGTGCTTCAACTGCAGGAAGCCTCACAAGCTAATAATTCATTTCAACTAATTGCAGCAGGACATTCCTGCTTTTAGACTTCCTCTTAAGTAACTTTGCATAAGTGTATTTGTGCAGCAGAGGTGCAGGGCAGATTAATGTGACAGTCTGGTGCTGGGGATGTGGTGAGGTGCCTTCTGGGCTCCTGAAAGCCCTTAATATGCCATTGTGCTGCACTCAGAGTGCTTCTGCTGGGAAAGTTTCATAGCAGGTTAAGACTTTGAAATAAGCAGTTTCCATACCGTGCTGGCTTTGCTGGCCAAAGCTTGGTTTGTGCTGTAACACTCGTGCACCAGGTGCTTTGGTGCTGGGGTGTAGAACTCTGAGCTGCACAGGGGCAGCTTCCAGCAGAGCTGATCCTCTCCATTTCTGCCTGCTGAAGAGGGAAAGGCTATCACTGATTCCCCACAGAGTTGCCTTTGGTGAGAACGCTCTTAGCCCTGGCAGGGCTGCCGAGGCCGGGTAAGGAGGGCGATGGCAGCTGTGGCGCCGCAGGGCCCTGCAGTGATCTCTGTGCCCCAGCGCTGGGGAGAGCCAAAGTCACCGGGGAGTCAGACACAGGTGCAGAAAGAGGCAGGTGAGCAAAACTAAGGCCTCCATAATCCTGAGAGTGCACACCATCTACTTATCTATTTCCCTGTGGATTGCTGAGGGCTTGCTAATGAGCAGTGCAGGGCTAACGAGCAGTGTAGGCTGTTGTCTGAGCTGCTGTGGCTCCACACGTTCCTGGTGGCTCCTGGTGTGGGGGGATGTGGGTGATCACAGTCAGCTCCACCTTGCAGCTCTGACCCAAGGACTGAATGAAAACCTGTGCCACCAAAGTGTTGATGCTTCTTTCCCCCTCACTGCAGTCACAGTGTGATTTAGGATGAAGTCAGTCAGCCACAACACATTGCTGTGCTATGATACCCTTTAAATACAGACTTGAAGAGCTTGGTTTTTTAAATGCTAACTCATACTAACGTTTTATTCCACATCCCATAATTGTGTTGTCACCAAAGTTTACATATGCTGCTACATTAAAAATTTTAGAAAATGGGCAACTTGGAAGAATAGAAATATAAAGAAAAGGAAAGAATTGTAGCTGGCAGTTCTAACAAGTTAAAATTTCTGGCTCCAGACAGTGTGTGTGTGTAGGTCAGCCAATGTGGAAACTACTTCAAACAACCTGAAAAGGGTTGGCTTTTGCTGGGTAGAGCTGAACTCCATCAGATTCAGCTTCTTTTGAACTTGAAATAAGTGTTTGCTTCCAATGTGTGTAGTAGTCAACTGGAAATGTAGATTTGGTGGATCATAGATTTCTTCCAAAGAAATACAAATATATTTGAAAAGTAGTTTGTTGCATAAAGTTGCCATGACAATGATCTTCAAAATGTGAACTGTAAGATGTTGTTTCTCCTCTGTTTAAACAGGTTCCTGGGGGAATGAGGCTTCACAGTGCCCTGTGTCCCTCCTCTCTTCTTTCCTTCCTGATGATTTATAAAAGGAATTATTTAGATGCAGGGGGCCAAAAGAAATTAACATAGAAGTGCCAGATGTTAGGTTTTCTTACATTCTTGAAATTCATGGGATGCTATAGTCAAATAGGAAGAAATTCAAGCTAGTACTTCCACCATGAGAGAGGCAGGTGCTCCTCTTCTCCTCTGCACATTAAAGCTGGCTGATGGCTGGGCACCCACAGGACTGTCTGCTAAAAGAGCTGTGAGGCCTTGGAAGAGGGAAAAAGGGTAGTTGTTTGTGTGGAAGATGAGGTTTGAGAGCTAAGGATATAAACCTAGCATGAAGGAGCTTTTTGGTCTATCCACCTCAACAGTAAATGCCGAGAAATGGTTCAGTGGAGATACGTTTTTGCTCTGTGTGCGTATATGTGCAAAAGTACCACTCCAGAGTTTCTAGGTGTTTTGAAACCTTTTGAATGTCTATTTCTCTGGGCTTTTAAAGCTTTTTAAAAAACTTTGATCTGAACTAGGTTTTATTTGTCAGTCAAATTTGTTCTAGTCCAAATACAGGACTTGGGTTTCGAGAAAACTCAACTTTTGTGGAGATTGACAGGTATGATAAGACCTTGTTTCATGGTTGTCTTTCTGCATTCATTCCCTGCTTTCTACTGAAGAAAGCACTGAACAAGCTAATGTTTCTACTTGTTTCCTAAGGAGTAGATCTTATGCAGAAGGTAAGCATGCAGCAAGGCAGCTTTTGATCACTTGTCTGCTCCCTAGATGTACTAAGAGCTGTAAAAACAAGACATTTTAGTGTTTCTGTTTGTGTGGTAGAGCAAGGGAGTGTTGCCAGAGATTTCTTGTTTGTTGTTTTTCTTCTAGATCAGATACAGAGGTGTTGACTAGGGGCTGCAGTTGTAGCTCTTGCTACACAAACCAGACATACCTTTGTCTGTCATCTCTTCAGAGGTTCGTAGTTGTATAGCAGAGCTGGGAATTTAAGAGAAGTGAAGTTGAGCCAGCTCAACTGAACATGGGAAAACAAACATGGAAAAGAATGTGCTAGAGAATGAAAAAAGAGAATTACCCTCCAGACCCAAATCATGCTTTGCTAGGTAGCAGCTGTCTGGCATTCACAGATTAAACAGCCGCTTAGCTAACATGCAGTGACAATGATAGCATGTCCTCTGTTTTGCTTTGAGTGCATGAAATGAGGAATTAACTCTCCCATGCTGAAAGCCATAAAAGTATCCGGAAGTGTGTGTTTACTCCTAACAAACATTTGAACTTGTCTGTAGTTTTCAGTACCTGTTTTATTCTTGATATGACAATACAGAGTGAATGGTGTTAATGCTACTTTATAAGTTAAAAAGTGAAGTAGTTTTTTTATAAGATGACACTCTGAACAGATGGAGTTTGGCTCTGAAGGGTTTTATTAAATGCATAATTGGTTCTCAGTGATTTGGTGCATTTCATAGTTTTTGTGGCCTCTTCTAAATGTGAAGATTTGTGTGGTCTTTTGTCTTTCAGCATTATATGTGGAACCCAGGGAGCCTGAAGGAAGCTGTGAAGCTCATGGAATGATTCCCTGTGTAGCTGAAACTACGTAAGTATTAGATGTTTACTTGCAAGATCACCTGCCCAGCATCCATTGTTGGAGCAAGGACTACTTTGGGTTCAGCAGTGGCAATGATCCCCTCCTGCCTCCCCAGTGGAAAGCTCTGTGTGTCTGTTCAGAGCTGGAATAAGACAGGGCACCCATGATACTGTTCCCTACTTTCAGCTGTTTTAGAAGTCGTGTATCCCTGTCCACTAAAAGGTAGACAATGCAAAGTGGAATTCTGTGAAATTCTTACAGACTATGCTCGAGTGTTTGTGAAAAGCTGAGGTGGATTGAGGCTTAGTTAAGCTCTAGCAGTGTTGTCTTTGCCTTAGCTAGTGAACTGCTACTTGGAAACGGATTTAATGGTTGGCTGAGCTGTGTCCCCTTTTGTCATGAGATTTCCTAAAATTTGTCTTGGAGGTGTTCTTGAATGTATGGAAGGTTTTTTTCTTCTACTCTCTTGATACTTTCTCTATTTGGAAACTCATTGTAAATACTTTCTGATGCAACACTACTAAACAGCATAATGCTTGTTTTGCTTGTTATTCTCTGGACATATCCAATAATTTCTATTACTACAATAACACCAGTCATCAGAGAAAAATACAGGGTTGCTTAAATATCTCCTTTGCATCTTCTCCCCACCTGCCAGCTCTCCCCCACTTCAATGCTGCCATTTTCAGTTGTGCCATGGTGTGCCTGTATGACAGAGAATTATTACTGAGTCGCTTTGTTTTGCTCCCTTCAAATCTTGGGTTATATGGGATCTGGTCCCTTGAAAATGGAGAAAAACTGAATTCCTTACAGCACTTAGAAAAAAATCCCCCCCCAAAACCCCACCAAAACAAAAAGCCCCACCAAGCATTAGCCAAGGCCTTTGCAATCTCCTCTAGGTTTTTCATTGTATAATGGGGCCATATGGTTCTGCTCATCCTTTGTTCTTAGAGAGTCACTTGCCTTTCACTGGCTGTGTTCACCAGCACTGGTCCTCCTGCGTTCCCCATTGCTGCCTCCTTTCTAAAAAGGTGCAGAGAACGTCACTGTCGATCTCTGCTTTGCAGTTCCTGTTATGTGGAAGATGGCCTCATGGGCTTCTTGGTGATTCATATGTGCTGGAGGTCATTGCTCAATCCTTGTCTGAGTAATAAACTTCTGCATCCTGTAGCACTGGGCACATTCCAACCTTAGCCCTGAATTTTGACCTTTTTTCGCAGAATGGCCAAAGTAGTGGTCAGTGCTGCCTTTTATGTCTTGCTTTTATGTTGTACAAGCCTCTTACAGTAATGTTACTCGTGGGAATTGATCCTTTTGGAATTGGTGCTTTGCCACCAATCCAGTGTAACCTTTGGGCACGGGAGGAGTTTATACTTGTAGTTCCTGATCCAGCTGGGAGAAATCTCTCTGCAGGTCCTTGCACTCCCGTGGCTGTGCTTGGCACGACTGAGATGTGACACTGGCGTCGTTGTGCAGGTAAATGACAGCTCTGCTCACCTTCCTGAGAGTGCCCTCTCTCACTCCTTGAACACTGGCTTCAGTGCAGCCCCTGATGCTGCAACTAGATCCTCTCTCCAGCCTTCCTTAACAAAAGGACCGACTTCTCCCACTTGTTTCTATCTCCTTCCGAGGCTCTTGTTCCTTTCATGCCTTGAAACCTGAGTCATGTAGGAAGCGGAGGTGACTCCTAAGTGAAGTGGATCCAGCTCAGTGAAGGCGATTTACAGAAGGGTAACTGATGGAGTGCCAAAAGACTTTTCTCTTACAAAACCAGATACATGCACAAGCTGCCAGCGGATGCAGTCTGGCTTTTTTTTTTTTTTTCTTCCCAAGCTGGTTTTGCTATTTTTGGGGTAGAATGCTTCTAAGTATCTGGCACATGGCATCAAGTTTCGTGTAGTACAAAAGTGAGGAATTGCAGCAAGTGTACATCAGTATCTTCTCGTGTTTGTTCATAAGGAGTAGGATTGTGCTCTGAAAATCTCGGCAGGGAGGAGGAAGGAAGAACTTACTGCAGGGAAGAGCAGTGCTGGCAGTGCCCAGGCAGGAACTGTTCAGGAGCAGCACTGGGTTCCTGGTAAGGCAAGTAAGAGTACAGAAATTGTGTTTGTTAGAGGGGTACGATGCAGGGGACGTGGTTACTTTGCACTCTGTGGGTAAATGCTGCTGTGCTTGCCAGTGGTTTTTGGGAACAGCTGTTGGGTTGGGACACTTTCTCACATACAGGTGTCTAATAATGCTGGCTGACCTTCCCTCTCTGTATTGTAGTGCTTTTTTTGTGACAGCAAATGACTTTAAACCCCATCTCTTTCATCAGGCTGGTGATGTCACTTTGAACACCTGAATATTAGATTGTTATCATCATTAATACAAGCTGTTGCTTAGGAACGACAGCATGAATGACTTGTATTAGGAAAAGTTACAGGCACAGTATGTCAGTCTCACAAACTGCCTTTTTTTTTTTTCTTTGAGCTTTAAATTGGGATTCCTAAAGTGAATTGGATTAATCTCTGTCAATTATGCTGTGTGTGATTTGACTACTACCAGCTACTTTAAAGGAAAGTGCTGCTCACTAATAGGCAGCTATTCTTTAACCTGCCCATAGGGAAAAGCTGTTCCAAATCACCAATAGCTAAAAACTGCTGTTATGTGTTTGAGCAGAAAGTTTTTTGTACTGCTTAAACTCTGCTTTAAACTCTAACACTGATCTTTACTCTGAATTTTTTTATTCTGCTCTTTTACCTGCATGCTTCTCTCCAAAGAAAAACTTGTCCAATGTAGTGCTTGCTACCTGTCCCTGAGAAACTGATTGAAGAACAAGAATTAGTATAGATTGAGCATTTGAGTTCTGCTGAATTTAAAGATGAGGGGGGGCTGGAAAAAGCTGGAATCTGGGAGTTAATCACTAAGCAGTTCTTACTCTGCCTACTAATATCCTGTTTATTTTGGTGTAATGAAGTAATGACTGGTGGAGGCTGGAGAAGATGATGTTGCTCAGGCACATGGCAGCACAGGAATCAGTGCCAGGCTGTGCTCTGCAGTTCACAGAGCTATGAAGTACTGAGGGCCAGTGAAATTGTCTTTTGGGTTGTTTATGTGGACATGCATGTTTTCAAGAATCCTTTAAGATACGAATTACTAAGAGTTTTTTTAATACATTAAATTGAACTTTACTTGCCTATAAAAATGATGCTACAAAGTTCATCTTTAAAGCAGTGTGATGACAGGATGTATTAGATGTTTGTTCCTTTGGCTGTTTAAAAATAAGTATTTGTTTGTTATGTGTGTGGGTTTTGTGCTTAAGAAAAGGGATTGGGGAAGGAAAGGGAAGACAGGTAGTTGAAACCAGCATCTTGGCTGTTGTAACCAACATACAGGCCTGTTGTAGTTGCACTGGCAAAAGTTTTTGTTCATGAAGCTCTATATGTGCTGTTTTCTCAAAACAGGGACAAATGGCTGAGAGAAGATTTATGTTTGGAAGCTGAGAATTCATCTGTGCTTGTTGCTGCAGTTGGTTTACAGCTTAAAACGGGTTCAGCCTCATAAGAGCTCTAGTGAAGAAAAAATGAATACAGAAAAACTGATATGACATCTATTTTATTTCTTTTTTTTTATTTATTTTTTTAAAATTTTTATCTCTCTTCTTTCTTGTACTAATTCTAAGCTGGAAGCAGTACACAAAGACAAGGCAAACCAAATTTTTGTGTTTGAGGCTTTTGCCTAGCTGACAGCAGAGATGAAATGCAAATGAGTGGGTAAAGGAGGAATATGATAAGCAATTGCTTTCTTGGAGTTGATGTTTCTGAGAAAGGGACTGTCCACAGCGTGGCTGCCTGCTGATAGGGCAGCGTCAGAGTGTTAGTTTGGCTTTAATAGGGAAAATTTGAGAACCCTTTTCTGTGGGTAAAATATCTTTTCCAAATATGCAAGGCTTTGTGATTTATAAAAACAGAGTATGATGAAATCATTTTGGCATTTTAATTTTTATTTAAAAAAAAAAAAAAAGCCTGAACTGGAATTACTACTTCTTATCTGCATTTGTCTGTCTGAAGAAGATTCATTAAGAAGGCCCCCTCCCCTGTCTGTCTCATTACCTGAAGGGAGGAGCCCACTTGAAACAATTAACAATTCCTGAACACCCTCTTGGATGAAAAGTGAGTGTTGCCTCCTTTCTGCAAACACACTCTGTGTACGTTTTAAGTATTTAAAAAAAATCCAATTCCAATACTTAGGTCTCTACCAGGTTGTCCCATCAGTGTCCCTGTCCCCTCTTCCCTGCTTTGTTTCAGTGTTCTATATTCTATATATAAAATGTGGGTATACTTTTAAAAACCATTTCCTTTAAAATATTTCTGGGTTAGAGTAGTCTGTCTTGATGAAGCCTGTACATGAATCAACCTCTTTGTAACCTGCGTTGCGGTAAGAATTTTAGGAATTTCCTTTATTAGGACCCGTTAGGATACTGCAGCCACTGAGTGAGCTGCATTGATTTCTAGGTAAAACAGTCTGAAATTGCCTGAAATTTATGGCATTGCCAGCCTTCTGTACACTGCTCCTTTTCAGTATTTAGAACTTTAATATCCTGAAGTCGGTCGCTTACTGGCAAATGTTATCCCACATTTAATACTTAAAATATCCTTTGTAGACAGACAGCAGTTTGACTCTGAAACTGTTTTTCAGGTTAGCTGAGTGCTGCTAATGGCATGGTGAGATGTGTTGAAGAGCAGCTGCGAGGGTGTCCAAGGGCAGGGGGACTGCGCTAGGAGCTGGTGTGCAACATCATGGGCCAGTGCGTCACCAAGTGCAAGAATCCTTCTTCCACCCTGGGCAGCAAAAATGGGGAAAGAGAATCCAGCAGCAAGTCCCACAAGAGAAGTGCAGTCCACAAAGATGACCATGGCTCAGCTTGTGGGAAGGCTTCAGGAGACATCCTTGTGAACGGGACAAAGAAAACGGACACTGCTTTAGAGTCCAGTCAGCCCTCGACGTTTTCTGGAGATACAAAGAAAGACTCTGTTTGCAGCGCAGAAGAATCTTCGCTCCAAAGGATTGGGGAGTTGTTTAGGAGGTACAAGGATGAACGGGAAGATGCCATACTGGAAGAAGGGATGGAACGATTTTGCAATGACCTCTGTGTTGATCCCACTGAATTTAAAGTACTAGTTTTGGCTTGGAAATTCCAGGCTGCTACCATGTGCAAATTTACAAGGTTAGTTCTTGTAGAACTTGTAATTATTTTCATATGTTAAAGTATATCCTGTCAGCTGTATGTTGGAGACACAGCCTCATTAGCTTCACTTATTTCTTCTAACACTTGCATTTTGATCAAATTAATTCCTACCACTGCAGAAGGTAAGCTTTGTATTGTCCTCTTCTCCCCTTCCCCTCACAGTGGGTTTCAGAAGATGTGGTTTTGGTCATTATGGTGCTAGTGATGAACAGTGTAGTGAGACTCTGTAGACATTCATTTATTCTTGATTTACCAAAAGCAGTTTGCTGTACTCAGCATTATCTTGGACACTGAAATTAATTTTTCCTTTAAAGTAATGTGAGATTCTTTAGTAATTGCTACCAACTCCGTTACCAGTCTGTGAAAGAATGACAAAATTGTTCCTGCCCAATTGGTGTTATACTTAATGTCTTTTTCCAAGAGTAATCCTGTTAGAGCATAGTGAGGGAAGGAAATGTGAGGGTTTTGACTCTAGTAGCAGTTTTGTACCCGCTGACAAGCGATTGCTGTTCAAAGTGCTGTCTGCCCTTCTGGACAAGGGGCTCAGTCAGCAGGCTCACAGCACATGTGATGCTCCGGGAAACAACAGAATGGCTAAAACCTACCCCACAAAGCCCACAGCCAAAACCCAAACTGCAGCAGCCTCCCCCAACTCGATGAGCAATGTCCAGGTAAGAGCAAGTAAAGACTGTCTACAGGGACTTGCCAGCAAAGGAGAAATTTTTTAATTTTTTGGTCTGTCTAGATTGGTTTGAATAATGCTGCCTATTTTTACTGAGCTTATAACTTTCAAAATTACTTTGGTGTTCAGAGCTTTCACTCAAGCCTTTGTTGTGCACTGAACACAGATAAGTCTTCCAGCATCTTCAGAGTCCTTGTGTCTGTGGGTGTGTGTCACATGGGTGAGTTACTCTGGAATGCAGATGTGGATTTACTGGAGGCTGAAGGCACAAGTATTTGCTAAGATGGTAAAGGAATTGTAAGCAGTGTCTGTGATTCTGCACAACCACCATGTGTGTTATTAACATGGTTTTGGTTTTCTTGGAGGGGCCAGATCTAGTGGTGAGCAGTTACCATTGTTTCAGGGCATGCTCCATGATATAAGTGCTGACTGACTTTTTCCATTAAGGAAAGCTTCTCCTGCGTGCTGCTCCATCTCTTGTCCTCCCTCCAACCCATTCTGCAACACCTGCTGGCTCTGGTTAATATTGGCTGGTTATAAACACTTGCTCATGAGCATCAGAGATCAGAGCTAACACTGGTCAGTGTTAGTCGGCCAGTTAGTCCAGCAGTGGAGCTTTGAGCAGTGTTGTTGTGCTGTAGCCCGTGTTGTGTGTTGTGCTCCCTTCCACACTCCTACCAGGTGCCTCTTTGACCATCACTGTTGGCACCCTCTTGATTTTGCAGGCTGGAAGAGCAACCAAAAACCACAGGAAAGCCACCAGTGAAGTGCTCTGTCCCTTGAGAACAGCTGGCCCAGAGCATGGGCATTTAGACATGGGCAGTATTGAATCAATTTGGGATAAATGTGTTCATTTCAAACATTTGGAATTTCCTCTGTGGTAAATTGGAATTCACTTTTTAATGTGAAAGGCACTGGATGTGGCAGTGTCCCATAGTCAGAAAGCCAGACAGCAACATCTTCCAAATGCTCACAGTGCCCCAGTGGATCTGGGGGCTGTGTGTGGTTCTCCAGGCTATAAGGAATGCCTTGAAACTGTCTCTCTTTTCAGTAGGTTCCATTGCCGAAATCTTTGTGCCACCTGGGCAGAGTGTGCACCTTGTCTTGTCCAGGTGATCCTGTTCCGATTTGCTGTAGCTGAACGGAGATGGGAAGAGTTTGGCACGCGAGGTCGGTGGGAAGTGCTCACACTAATTTCTCTTCCCTTGCTTCATAGGAAGGAGTTTTTTGAAGGCTGCAAAGCAATAAACGCAGACAGCATTGATGGCATTTGTGCAAGGTTCCCCAGCCTCCTAAACGAAGCCAAGCAGGAAGATAAATTCAAGGATCTCTACCGTTTCACCTTCCAGTTTGGCCTGGACTCTGAAGAAGGACAGAGGTCGCTACATCGGGAAATAGCCATTGCCCTTTGGAAATTAGTCTTCACTCAAAACAAGCCCCCTATTTTGGACCAGTGGTTACACTTCCTAATCAAGAACCCCTCAGGAATCAAGGGAATCTCCCGGGACACGTGGAACATGTTTCTAAATTTTACTCAGGTGATTGGACCGGACCTTAGCAATTACAGCGAGGACGAGGCCTGGCCGAGTCTCTTCGATACCTTTGTGGAGTGGGAAATGGAGCGAAGGAAAAAGGAAGAGGAAACCAAATGTGTTACATCTTTGGACACAGAGGGCCTGTGTGAGGAACAGACTTAGCGGTGTCCAAGCAGCAGTGATGAAAGCAACTTGTTGCCCTTCACAAAATGTAAACTCTGGATGTTTCTGGAAATTACCGAGGCTCCAGATTTTTCTACTTTACACCTTTTTCTGCCTTGTCTTTGAAAGGGCTCTAAAATGCTGTATCATGTTTTAGGCACTTTCTTAATTTTGGTTATTCCTTTTACTCTTGCCCTGAAATATTTGACCCTGGCTACAAGTTAAGCGTTTTTGGGGGTTGTTTTTTTTTTTAAGACTTCAGATTAGTATAAGTAAGTCTGATATTTCTTGCACAATGTAGATCTTTTTAGTTAGGTTAAATTAACATTGCTAAGTTATACAGTGCCAGATTAAGTTTTTCATACTACATCTGTCAGGGCAGGTCTGTACTGTGTGTAGTGCTGTTTACATTGTTGAAATTTTAGGCTATAATAATTTTAAGGTTTTATACCAAGATGAACAGCAGTGTTAACTATAAATGCATTAATCCCAGGTAATAAGGCTCTAAAAACCAACATAAGCAACAGCTTTTTGTAATATGGCTAATTCTCATTTTGAGCTAACTCTTAGTGAATGAGTCCAGATCATTCCTTTTTTTGGACTTTCAAACTAAATGTTGGGATTGTTTTATAAAATTACTGTACCTGTCAGTCAACTGAGTGGTAGATGACGATTTGTATCTAAATCTCTTTACACGTTCATGTAATAAAAGAGCAGTACTACCTCAGTTTTATTGAAAGTGGACTTGTTGATGGACTTCCATTTTCTCTGGAAGTTGTATTTTTGTGGTTACATGAGAATATTTTTACTTGACTAAAAGAACCAAAGGTTCTGCTTCTTAAGTTTGCTAAACATTGACAGAAGCAACACACAAATCCTAAGTCTTCAAGGAAAACTGTGGTATAATTCTGCTTTAATTTGTTTGATTTATACCTAAAGTATTACCTTACTTGTCTGGCAAGCACAGTACTTCTATGTAAGGAACTATCTTTTGCATTAATATTGACGAACCAATTTTTTAAAACCTATGTTTAATTGCTAAATTGCAGTTAATACTCCACACTTTCTGGAGAAACAATATCGGCATCTGATGACAAAGTGAATTCTTAATGTGTTCTTAATGACAACAGTGTAGATGAGTCATTTTTAGACTGATTTGATAATATTTGGATAGGAGTCAATTTATTATTTTACAATGCCTGTATTGGGACTATTTGCCTGTTGAAATTGTTGTGACTTAAAGGGAGTTTTATTAACACTGGTTGAAACTTTTTTGGTTATTGATGCTACCTTTTTCAATTTTAGTATGTCAACTTTTTTACACCTTTTGGTAACAGGAATGATTGCCAAGGCTTTCCTCTATAGCCAAGTGCTGGCTTAGTTAATTTGATAAACTTCCGTTACACACCTTTTATTTTCAGAGCTGCATTTCAGGATCATAAAATGACTTCATCTAAAAAAACCAAACCAAACAAAAAAAAAAGCCTGGACAGTCATCCATAGTATCTAATGGCTTTTGTGCTATAAGGGTTTTAAAGCTAAAGGGAAACAGGTTTTAACTGGTGAGCTTGTCACCAGGTCCAGGATGTTGTGCTTTGCACATGTGCTGTGCCCCAGAGGGGTTAACAGAGAGAGGAACAGGATCTGCCCCAATTCTGGGACTGGCTTTGCTGGTGTGCAGCCTCTGCAATAGCTTGGCTCTGAGGTCATAAATCACTAACAAAATGTGGGTAATGGAAACTGTTTAAAAACAAACCCACAAGCCACAGATAGCATCTCTTTCATCTAATTAAAGGAGAGTTTGGTCCATGCTGCTCTTGCTGGGAGACAAGCTGTGGAAAACAAATGTGGTTGTTTTAGATGCAGCTGAGTCTGTCCCTTGGCAGGAGGAGAGCCCTGAAGTTGCTGTTTCATGGGTAAATATGCCCAAAGCTTTGTCCTTGCTACTATAACCTTCCAAGCTACTGTGGCACGAGCACTGTTTGGCAGCAAAACCTGATTCTGGTTTGGTGAGCAAAGCAGGCCAAAGCACTTGTGCTGGTGTTGTTGAATTTATGGCGAGACTTTTGTTGGTGCTGTTACTTTTTAAAAACTAAAATAAATTCCCCAACAGAGGCTGCTTTGTTAGGAAAAGTTCCAAATGAAGACTGTATTTCTGAGTTTGAGACTCTTCATTCATTCAGCTATTAAAAACTTTGTTCATCACTTAAGTTTTTTTTTTTTCCCCTAAAGGAAAATTAGAATGTCCAGAGTGTGAAGACTCTTCAGTTGATAGCCAGTGCATGCCTGCACACCAGATCAGGGCAGGGGCTGCTTCTCATTTACATGCTAACATGCAGCAGCTCCAAAGGATGAGGGATAGAGCTTTTTTAGGAAGATGTTTATCTTGTGGTTGGAATGTGGACAGCAGGGAAGAAATCAATCTGTAGCACATCAAGCTCAGCCCATTTAATGTATCAGATGTAATACAGCTTCTTTTCAAGGCAGAGGTGAACACACAGGAAGGGAAAATCTGGTTTCCTGTTGGGGAAAGGACATACCATTGCCAGTGGCTGAGTTTCCATGTGTTCAGTGTGGGGGGACTGCCCTGCTCCTCCTCTTCTGCTTCCAGGAGCAGGAGCAACTCCACCCCCTGGACAGAATACTTGCAAAAATAGCCAAATGATCTATCTAGCAAACTACCATTTATTTTTAGCCTAATTTCAGTCTTTTGATTACCATTTACAGAATGCAAACCAGACCTGTATCAGTTGTAAGCTCTGAACCAGGAGCTGGAGGTGCAGCTCTTTGACAGTGCTGACAGTGAACAAGGCTGTCAGACCTTCCTTGGATTGCCTGGTGATTTTGGGATCCTAAATGAGACTCACCCGTGCTCTGTAATGCTGGGGTGGGGGACTGGGGTTTGCACAGGTTTCTGAGAAGTCTTTCATAGTATTGGAGCCTCTGAAAATATGTTTGTTTAATGGTTAAACTGTGAATATCTGTGGAACAGGCCAAATACATTCACTTTTCATTTTTATATAATTTAAATCTTTATTGTGTAGGGCACAGGACTGTAAGTGAGCAGTGATGCTGATGAAATCCTTGAAACCGTTGCAACTGTTTAATTTTTTTTTTTTTAATTAGAGTATGCATTAGGGAACTTTATGCATGTAGTGAATCTGCTGCAACTTGGGATAAATAACTATAGGTAACTATATAGTTATAGTAATATACTGGAAAACTGGTCTGACATCCACAGTCTGTGGCATTTTACTGCCTTCTCTTATATGCAAAGAAATACAACTCCTGTACACTTTAGTCCCTGGTAATAAAAGGCTGACCACCTGCACCATATTATAGTTTGCAACACCTTTAAAATTTGGCTTCCAGATCAACCGGAGGCTCAGTTGTGCTAAATTTTACTCGCATGGGTGCATTTCTGAGGTCAAAGACTGATGACTGATTGATTCAAGTAAGGATTTGAAAGGTCCTGCCCAGAGAACATGACTGAGGAAATGAATTGGAATTGAACACTGAATTGTGAGTTTACTTACTGCTGGTGCTACTCTCCATGGAGAATTACAGCTTTTTAGTATTGTGCAATTGTAATGAAAGAACCACAGGAAAAATAACTGCAGGTGTGGCAGGTGGTGTAAAAGCAGACAGCTGGAGCCTGCAGCATTTGGGAATGCCAGGAGCGGCTTCCCCAGGCTGGGCTGGCAGATCTGCTCTTGGATCAGCCTCTGGACCATGGCAGCTTCTCAGCCAAGCACAGGTAGAGAGTGAAGGGAGTTCCCCCTGCTCTGCTGACTGTCAGTGACTCGGGTTGGGGCACAGATGCAGCCCCTGCTCCCACAGGCAGGGTGGGTGCCAGGTGGGTGGGTCAGTGCTGGGGCAGCAGCAGCTTTGCCTGTGTAGCTTTGATCATTCACTCCTCCCATGTCCACCAGAGCCTGAAGAACCCATGGATGCAGGACTAGCCTGTCATCCATGGTTCCCAGGCGTGGCTATGCACTGCCCAGTGACCTTAGTCTTTTCGTGACACTGTCAACATAAGTATCTTCCTTACAGTTCTAAGCCTTGGTTCTAAAAAAAGCCCAGCAAAGTTAAAAGAAACACCATGTAGTTAATAGCCACCTCAGTCGTGATATAATTTGTTGGCTGAGGTGACATCATTCCCATTCTTTGGAAAATAATAGTCATTGTGAGTTTCTGGGTCTTGCAGCCTTGTGTTCTGCAGTGTGATCCTTTTTTAGAAGGCCCTCAGTAAATTAGGCACTCCGTTCTTCCCTTGGGCTCACTCTGCTCAAAGTGTGTGTGTGTGAATTTAGCTCTTCATATTAAAAAAGGAAGATGCTTAACCTGAAACTCCAAATTCTTCAGGATAGTGCTTCAATATAGAGCAAAACGTATTTTTTCAAATAAGTGTTAAAAGCAAAGTGTCTGCTTAAACTTTGTTGTGTGCAAACAAACCCACCAGTGTTAACATTTTCTCTCTGGACTATTGAAAATCAAACCTTTGTTTGATAGTGTCAACTGAAGTGAAATACATGAGATTGTAAGACAGAAAGAAGGCCGTAACTCCTTCACCATGAAGTACATAGGTATCTCTACCTCTTGTTCTTAGACTTGAATAGTTGAAGGTTACCATCCTTTTGTCCCAGGATTTTATGCCTGGATGAGTAATCTATTTTTTTTAATTGACCCAAGTTAAGTATTATCTATTTGCCATAGTTTTTGGTATACTGTGTTTAATGTGTATGCAATGGACCCTTGGAAAGGGAGCCGGGTCAAGCTGCAAACCAGTGTGTTGGTCCTCCCGGGTGCTACTTTTGGAGTGCAATAGAGCGGCCGAGCAGAGCTCCACGGCCTGGGCTCAGGGGCCTCTGTCAGCACATCCTCTTCCCTGCTCGGGCTGCCTGTACTGACAGTGAATTGAAGATGGAGCAGCTGCTCCCCAGGAGGGAGCCACCAGCCTTTTCGTTTGCCCTTGAAAAGCTTTAGGAACCCACCTGATGCAGTGCCATGAGTGTATTTTTATTTTAATAAAAAATACTGTGTTTTGTTCATGTTGGACTGGACCTGTAACACCCAGCAAAGATGGGAGCTGCAAAAGCATAAAGGCTGCACTCATCCTTTTCCTCTTGCAGGTCAGAATCCTGCTCAGGATAAAACCCCTATGCTTGAGTAAAGCTGGAGTGTTCTCAAGGGGACTGGAGGTGCCAGAGTGGCTTCAGTGCTCAGCTGTGTTCATTAATGCATTGAGGGGGTGTCTTTTTCATGCAGCACATCTGTGTCCCCTGCTCTCCTTCCCCAAAGCAAACTACAACACAATTACTGTCATGGCAAATCCCCAGGAGATGCGATGCTGTAGCAACTGTTGCTGCAAGAGTCTTCTTCCAGTGTGTGTGTGGGCTGCTTTTGGGGTGTGACCTCTTGCACTATTAGGACGGGCGTGGGTTTCAAGAGAACGGGGGGAACGTGAGACAAGAGATAAAAGGAGCATGGACGTTCTTGTCCTGACAGCTTGCCTTAAATCACTGACATTGCAGCAGTTCCTCACTACTATTGCAATCCTCAGTCTTTGGAAATCCAGCAGGTTCCATAGGTTATACTATTTTTGGTTTTAATTTTTTTAATAAGTTTCTATCTTTGCATAATTGCACTCTTCAGATAAGCCCTTTTTGGATAACATGTCATTTCTCACACAGGAAAAAAAAAATCCATCTCCAATGTTTGTGTTGTAAAGTGGGGTTTTTTTCCCTCCTGTAAATTATATTTGGACTAAAGGTTGCCTACTCTTGAACCAGCGTGTTTACTTGAATGTTGCCATTTTATGCAGTTACAGCTGCTGACTCTTGCTCTTCTCTGGGCCCATGAGAGTGGAGATCGTGTGACCAGAGGTGGCAAACCTTGCACAGAGGATCAGTGGAGCTGAAGGCTGTGCTACTCCCAGGTGCATTCCATGTCAGAGGACTCTGAATAGTGCTCGACATTTTGAAGTTGTGATTTTTTAAGTCACGTTAAACATAGTTATCTTAAATATATGCTTGCTTTCTTATCTGTAAGTTTGAAATAGTCTTTAAAAAGGAGATGGACTGGCAGGAGTGGTGGGAGGGCTTCATGCTTTTAGTTGTTGAGTAACTCGAGTTCCAGGAGCTCCAGGATGGGACTGTCAGAATTAGGTCCTGATCCAACACTGTTGGGGTTTGCACTGGCTGGTCTTGAGGGCATGAAGCAAATGCAAGGCCTTGATGGGCTCCCTGGAGAAGGGTCAGCCTGGGAGAGCTGGTTGGTGCAGCTGGGTTTCTTTCTTGAGGCCCCAACTTAGCCTCACGTCCCCCTCTGTGGAAGGAAGGCATTTTGATGGTGTTTGCTCCAGTGTAACCAAGGAAGTCCTGGGAGCACAGCTTTGTGTGGCTGTCACTGATCTCATGTGAACACAGCTCCCTGATCGGTCTCTCGGCTCCTCAGTAACCAGCAAGGGTGGGCAGGGTCAACTCTTCATGCCAGGAGTGTGTTTTGCCTTTTCAGACTCAGCAAGAGAGAACCCAATTTTCTCACTCTGGGAAATGATGAATGTGTTGTGTGTCACAGAGCAGCCCCTGGTTCCTCTCCGGGCCAACAGTGTCAGAAATGTAAATGTAATGCTTGAAAATGGCTGGAGTAAATTCTGTTTCCTGGAGGACCTTTTTTCAAGGGGATGCAGCCAAATTTGAAACCATGATCTAGAGGAAAAGTGGGAGAATTTCAGGACGATTCATTTACTGAATCCCATTTGGTTTTTAGTTTTACAGTTACTCTTCTTGTATCAAATTTTGCTCACCGTTGTTGTCTGGAACAGAGTGAAAACAGCGTCTTATGGAATGTGCAATCTAAGGCACAATGCAAATAGGGTGTGATAAGAAGGTTGTCTTTACTTGATAGCAATCCTGAGTGCAATGTTTTTGTTGTGTCCCTTTTGGAAGAAGAGCATTAAGTGCAGTCTGAGGTTTTTCTTTTCTTATAAGCAAAGCATTGGTTTGTTCATTACTGACTTCTTGTGAAATTTGTGCCAGATGTATATTAAATATTTTGGTGCTTTTTCTAATCCAAGCTGCCATTCATTTACCTGTGAGATTATTGTACTTCTGTATATTTAAATGACCAATCCCTTAAAGAAAAAAAACAAAACAAAAAAAATCCTTTAGTCACAATGTATCCTGACTACTGTAGCTTGTCAGTGTTCCAAAGCTTCTGGGTTTCCTGTATTCCAGTAAGGTCTGAGGGGAGGGGAACAGCTACAGAATCTACCCGACTGGAAAGGGAACTCGCACGCTGTTCTGTGCGTTACTGAACAAACGAGTAACATTTGTGGTGTTTACATAACGACACGTTGGTGTTCACTTTTTTGTGCTCAAGCTTTGTACAAAATGTCTTATTTAAAGCTGAAGTCCTTTTTACATTTTTCAATTAAAAAGGGACAAATTACTTATTTTTTCATGCCTATAAATAGGACTCTTGCTACTTTTATTTGTCACCTGAGTTTCTCAAGCAGGAATCCTGGATGCTTACCTGCCTACTCCTTGCAGCGAGGTGACCACATCATTTTTAAGTCTGCGGAATGAAAACTAGCTGGGTTTTTTCAACTTTGCAGTGCAAATGTCTGCAACAAGGAGATGCTGGATGTGAACAGCTGAACAGGAGTGAATCCTTCCAGAGATGGGTGCTGGGGTCAGTGCCATTCACCCCCTCCCCTGAGCTGCCTGACCCCGTGCTGGGCTGGGTCAGCAGCAGGGAGGGATGTGCTGGGGAAGGCACTGGTTCCCTTTCATGTTGACGTTGTTGCTTATCCCAGTTTGCAATAGCTGCAGCCAAAGGATGCCAGACTCACTTGGAGTGGCTAAAGTGCCTTTTTATAAGTAAAAAAAATTGGCTGCATTCATCTTGCTTAATAACAGATTTCATTTCAGGAGTTTTGGAGGCTTTAAATTTAGTCATGACTGACAGTGACAGGAGCATCCCCTGCCCGCTCACTGCTGCTGCCTCTGGGCTCGTGCTGCACTTGCCTGTCTCCCCCTTGCCTGTAATTGCACCTGCCTCCTCCACACAGCTTCCACTCCTTAAACAGAGCCCAGCACAGTGAACTTGGAGTTGGAAAGTAGGAGGGTGTAAGTACTCTATCAGCTGTATTTAATAATTTCTGGAATAATAATTATTTCAGCTTTATCTCAGCCTATTCTAATTCACATAAAGAAATCTCTTGAATCAGGGTCAAACCTTTAAACAAACATTTCCTTTTAATTTTCTGTTTTTCTGAGTGCCAAAAGCTCTCCTAAGCATCCCTATGCTTGGAAATTCCCTATGTTAACAAAAGATGCTTGAGCAGCCTGTATTTTAGGTGGCAGGTGGTAGAGCACCTCATCCTGCTTCCAGCTCCCTGTGGAAAGTGTTGCTGTGCTATGTCCACACAACCACGTGCTTTCCTTAAAATGGCCCTTGCCCCTCCCACAGCCACACTAAAACAACTTTTTTTCCTCTTTTTTTTGTGTGCAAGGGGTGGGTGGGGGTGGTCGGGGAGGGAGGAGAAAGTGGAGATTGTCCAAGAAGTATGAATCACCGATTCCTCCTTTCCATGGACTAAGTACAGTACTTTCCTGGAAAGGAGGCAACGACTCCATTTCAGGGGCTGGCACTGCACATTTCCAGAAATCCACACAATTCCTGAGGGAAGCTGTTAACTGCTGAGCAGCTGCTGCAGGTTCTACACTAACCTGGCTGGCTGGTTTATGGCCTGGGTTTCAGTGAAGATGCCCCAGCTGGTCCCTCGGTCTCCGGCAAGGAATGACATCCTACAGGCCAGTCCCGATCGGATCCTAAGCAGCACTGACCCTGGTTTGCCCCAGCTCTGCCCAAGCACTTGCCTGGCTCAACCCACAGCAGGGTCTAATGGAAAAGGTTTTGTGTTTTAAGATGTTTTGAATGGCTTTTATTTTTAGACTTCATAGAAGATACAGAGTGAAAGCCTATTGTTCTTGTGGTAAGAGATCTTTACAAAGACATCAATATTTAAAGTAATTAAAAATATCTTAACAAAAGACTTTGCTTAAAATCTTGGCAGTTTAACAAGCACTCCTCCCTCCGTCATTTTTTATTCCCATCAGACCAAGGCCGGGTTGTGATCCATGTGTGCTGCAACACAAACAAGAGGTGTGTTAGTTTTGCTCAGGGCAGCCTTGATGCACATAACCTTGGCTGGTCCGGGAGCAAGGCCTGCAACCCTCAGGGTCAGCATGTTGAAAAACTGTAACTTTTTTTCCACCCAGCAATTATTTGGCATTCTTATTAATCAAGAACTCTCCTCTGGACTGTTGGTCCTCTGGGAAACAGCAACACAGGAACCTCGCTTGGCAAGAAACCTCTGCCGAGCCTGAGCAAGAGCTCCTGTCCAACCCACTCAGCAGTCTGAGAGTGCAGGCCAGGCTCTGTGGGCTTCCATAGGCTCCCTGTGGATGCAGATTACTGAGTCCACCTGTTCTACTGGTGGGATTATACCCCTCAGTGGTGCATGCTTGTGCTAAGTATGGGTAGTTGGAGATGGCCCTTGAAGAGTCAATTTGGACCTGCTGAACCCAGTGACTGCTGCAAAAACCACAGGGTGGACTGTAACTCACAGCCATCCTCACCTCAAACCTTTCCATGGGCTGGCTGACAGGTGAGTGTGCAAAGTACCTGAGGTAATACAGGGTGTAGGGAAGAGGCAAACGCTCAGAAATGTAAGAACTGCTGAAGTTGTAGCTGAAGGAAGCAGCAGCTGATCCAAGGCCCCTGAACACCACTGAACCTTCTGCAGCTGGGGGCCCTCAGGGCCCCCCCAGCCAGTTCAGTCTAAGGCAGCATTTGAACCTGAGCCTCACACCCAGTGACCTGCAGTCAGCACTTTGCTGCAGTAGTTCGGTGGTTTTAAAAACAAAACAAAACCACCCAAAAAAACTGCCTCCTGTGGAAACTGCTTGATTCATGGCCACAAAAAACTTACCTCATTGTCAGTGGGGATGAGACATCCATCAGGGGAAAGAGGGTGAACTGATACAACTTGTACAATTAATTAATGCTGTGGACCCCCAGCTACATGAGTGGTGTCAGCTTTTGTGCTTGTTGTGTCTCAGGCCTGGCTTATGGGCAGAACTTAGGGCTGAGGTTTTATTGGCTGGACAGGAAAATCAGACTAAGTACAACAGCTTCTTCAGGCCTTCTCTCAGGCTTTCACTCCCTTGTGCAGGCTTTTAATTTTTAACAGATTAAGATAGAAATATTCAGCTCTGTATTTTCCTTGGTTCTGTGCAAAATAGGTGGCAAGTTACCTGTTCAGTCCAGGAAGGAGAACAACACACAGGGTGTTATTCTGCAGACATCTATAAAGCTTTTTGATATGGTGGTCTAACTTCTTCACCTTTTTCCTTAGATCCTGCTCCTGCATAAGAGAATATAAGCATTAAACTCTCAATTCATCAGCAGTCGTACTTGGGGAGGCTGTATCCTGAAAACATCACGTTATCTCGTGTGATATTGCCTCTCCAAACTGCCCCAGAGAACTGATCCTTGGCAGCCCCTTTGCTCCAGCACAAGGAGACCCTTCTGTCGCAAGCAGCTCTGCACCTAAGTCAGCTCAGAGTTACCACTCCAGGTTCCCAGGGCAGTCCCTCCTCAACAATTGCAACAAACATCAGCATAGCCTCACACTCACAGAGTCAGACAGCTGCTCCATTTTCTCATAGAAGATGTGTTTTCCTTGTTTCCCATTGCTGTGATTCATTTGCCATATCCATCTCCAGAGGTGACCTGAGGCAAGAGCATTCCTACTTCTTAGCTCGCTACCCTTCACAGTCCATCCATTTATAGCATCAAGGGCATCCATGGCACTCTGTGATCTCTGGAATTCTGAAATGCAACGAGAAGGGAACATGCTTTGGCATTGCTGTTGCTGCCCTCCTCCTTGGCACGTGCCAGGCAGGGCTAAAGGTGTGGATCAGAAGGGAGATGAGAAACTGAAATCACTGCAGCGAGCAGATCCTCATTTTGCTACAGATAAACATCGGACTGTGGAAATGCCAGTTGACTGCAGCAGCCCTCATCCAGCTGTCCTCACCTTTTAGAGGTGATTACTGGGCTGTCTGAAGCTGCACAGTGGTCAGCCCTCACTCTGAAGTACTGGAGCCCAATACCTAGCTTTGGAATTTTTCTAAGGGTTATTTTTTTAAGCAGGTGTTTTTTCCTTTTAAATATTTAGCTGTAAAAAGTGCTCTTCCAAACAATATGTGCTTTCACTGGAGTATTTTAAATACCACCCCTTTGAGCATACCTGAGTTTCAGTAGCTCTTGCTGTGTCTGTGCAAAGTCCCAAGGGCTGCTGAATAAGCTTATTTGAAGGAAATAAGCAGGCTGTGTGTGAAGCTACTTACTGAGGAAACAGCAGTTCCTGTGCTTTCCACTCTGGAGATCCTTTGGCAGGAACAGTGTTTCCAAGTCTTTCAACTGGCTGAATTCTTCTTGCAAGTCTGTCTCTGTTAATGAGTTCTTTAGACCCGCCACATAAATCACACCTTCATTTTCTACATCCAGTTCTAATTCTTTTATCAGAACATCACAGTCCAGCATTGCTGCAGTGACAGGTCTCTGCACCTGGGGTGGATGCAGCAGGAACAAACAGCACATCAGCCCACACAGCTCTGTGTTCTGAGTTTCTATTTTAAAGTATTTTTCTCCCATTACCAAAAGTTGCCAGGCTATTTTCCCTCCCTTGAAAAAAATATGACTAATAAAGGCTAACTTAATTAGTCATGAAAAAGGAAGAGAGATCATATTTGTAATGCAGAAACACTACAGAATTAAAATGCCATATGCTGTATAGCCCTGTTACTTGGCTCTTGCTTTTAAAGCTCCAGGTGGAGGTCAGAATGCTTTCTAGCCCCCTTCTGCTGACAGGCAGAAAGGAAAAAAGAGGGATATAACCACTTGCTTTCTGCCAATGGGCCTAAACTGTCCAGGGACAAGAAGATTGTAACAGCACAAGCAGCCAGACACTGCTGTGAGCAGATGTTAGAGAGACAGACTGGAGGCTGAACCTAACTTGTGCTTTGGCTATCTGCCTTGTTTACCTTAATGCAGGATCCTGCTACCTCAGCTCCATTTAGGCTTTCCACAGCAAGTTGGGCAGCTTCCAGGACTTCATATTGGACACAGACATAGGGCTTGAAACAGAACAATAAGATACTTCAGGCTTATCAATGAGACACATTAGCCTTCCCTTTTTAAAAGTCAGGCCTCAATGAAGTTGTGTTTTCTTCTAAAAATAGAATATAAAAGGGTTTGGGAGTAATATATATAACATTCCATATACTCCAGCCATTAAAAAAACCCTTCAATTAGCTCATCAATTAGTAATCAACTTTCCTCCTCTGGGCATTAAAGGCCTTAACCTGTCAGTTCTCTTGAGAGGGACAAAAAGCATCTTGGCTTCCCCAGTGCTCAAAGTCCTCTGAGCAGCACACGAGCTGCGTTTGTTCCTGTCATTGTGTGGAGCAGTTTTAGGTACCCCAAATTGATGTAGCTGATGACTAAACAACCAGAAAAAACCTCCAAAAGGAATAACTGGTATTTCTGTGGTTCTAATCCATATCTTTCCAAGAGATTTCTCAGGTCTTCCTGACCTGTCAGCAACCTTTAAGTGCTCCTCACCTGGAATGTTTCAGTTACCACTGTAAGAGACTGGATTGGTCCACACCTCCCAAATTCTTTCTTCACAGACTTCAGGCAAAAGTTTTCTTCAAAAGGACCTGCGTAAATTGTCAGCATGTCAGTCAGCTTGCTTCTCACCTGTTGGAACACAGATTATTGAAGGAACTTCACAAAGCAAAGGAACTAACTACTCGGTGCCTCCAGATAAATCACATCTCTTTACAAGCTCAGCATGAAGACTGTTCTCAAAAAAAAAAATAGTACCTTTTCATAAAGTGCAGCATGAAGGTGAGATGCAATGTACTCTGGACCCAAACTGAACTGAATGATACTGAATGTGGACAGGGGAACATCTTCCAAGGCTCTCTGAAGAATCTGGAGGGAAAAAGAGTGTACAAGGCTCAAAGAGGTACAAGACAATGGTACTGCAGAGGATCAGAAACAAAGCTATTGAACTTAATTCCCAACTTTAATTTTCATTATTGTCCAAGAAAGCCCTCAGGCAGAAATTCTCCTTTCGTGAGTCAGGAGAGGATGCAGAGGATCAAAGCTCATTTCTGAAATGTTCAAATGGATTTAGCTAACCTGGTATTAACACTATTGTCAACAGTACTGTCAGTCAGCTTTTTAAAATAGGACTCATCTACCCACCCCCAGAACAAGAACAACTTTGAACTACTTTGATGCTTGCTTAGACCAACCCACTCTAAGTCCATTCACCTGTTTGTTTGATGTGCTCAGGTTACTCTGACACAGGCCGGAAGAGTCTAGTCCCTGTCTGCCCAAAAGGAGGGGTTTTTGGCCAGTCACCTGCAGGCAGTCTAAAAAGCTGGCAGAGAGGAGCAAGCTGTGAATCACACTGCTTATCAACGTGGGGAATTAAAAGCTTTCAAGAAACGCTTGTCAGAGAAAAATGATACAGTTCACTAAAGAAATCTGAAAGAATATTCTTGTCCACAGCATCCAAAGAAGCCTAGGAAATGTGCTGTGAAATTTAAGATGCAACTACTCAAAGTTTTTCAGAGCTACGCTGCAATTATTTGTGTGTCTCTGAAGATCCTGATGGCTTCTAAAAAACATAACACACTTTTTTGATCTTACTGAGGATTCAAGTGAAAGAAAAACATGTGTACTTGAGAATCTTTTTACCATGGTTTAGATAAACGTGGAGGCTCATTCAGCTCTTTCTGGACCCCACATCCTTGTGGGTGCAGCGCAGCTTTGTTCTGTGAGACCTCAGCCAGTTTTTCAGCTGTCAGAAGCATCTCCAGATTTAGTTCTGCTACCTTGGGGAAGGAAGAAGATTGGTAGTTGGCTTTCATCTCATCAGCTAATTGCAGCTAACCAAAAAGCCTGTGCTCTCCCTATGAGTCACACAGGCACACTCTGGCAGTGAAGAAACATGGGCATTAATTTCTTGCCTTATTATTTTCTGTTGTCATTTTCAAGCATGCAGCACTCACAGCATCAACCAGCAATCATCTCCAAAAAACTTCTCTCAGAAATCAACAACACAAGCAAGGGACTCATAAGACCAGCTGAATCACTACCACAACACACAAGGTGTCTCTCTTCTTTCATCTGGAAAAATTACAGGCATTCCTGTAGGTGGAAGTGTCTCAATCCTCCTTCACCCAATGCCCCTCTTCACGATCAGCAGCAATGCTGACTCATGTCAGTGAGTACTGAAACACTGGTAGTGCTCAGGTTATTCAGATAATATATGGATATATGCTGAAAGTAGCAAGCTGTCAAAATTGAGGCCTCTATCACAGCTCCATTTTCTCTTTTAAATCAATGAGAGGATGGGTAGGAATGGTTCTTTTTTCCTTCATAAGCACAACATGTATGTTCTGTGTTTAAGGATAGAAATCTTAATTACATTTTACAATTACCTTTGCTGGTCCTTGCTCAATGAAGAATTGAGCTAATTCCAGTGCAGCTCTAGCATCTTCTGTAGGATCATGCCCAAGCTTCTGTTCACACTGAATCTCCTTCCTAAGGCATCAAAATTAGGTGTACAGGCAGGTTATCTGTTTTTCCACACTGACCAACATCCTGTCTTTTCTAAACTGGGTCCTTTTCAGGCAAAAGAGCTTTCCCTTCTCCAAAAAGGATTTCAGTTCTGTGCAGCAGCATTCTTGTGAAATATTCCCAAAAGTTACTGCAAGAAATGTTTTTGCAATGTTGAGCAAAACAGTTTATGGGGTTTGACAGAAGCAGTGCTAACACTTGGTACTCTGATACATGACTATTTTTAATTTTACTTCTTTCTTGACCAATGACCCAACTCACAATTTGCACATAGAGAAGGAGGCAACCTCCAGCTCAGTGAAGTTTGGTGCTGCAGAGTATTAACACACTGTGAGCATGGTGAGAACTGTGTCACTAAGACATACTATGCAGTGGGAGGTGGTACACTGAGGAATATGATTTAAGTCAGTAAATTATACTTTCATGTATTAGCCTTTATTTCTTGCCAACTGCAATGGATCTCATTTGTGTGAGGCAGAGTGTCTCTGCTGCTCCACAGTTCAATACACCTGTGCTGCTCCAGATGTGCAGACAGGCCAGTTTTGCTGGGACTTCAATCTGGTTGGGTCACAGCACTCCTTGCTTGCTCAAAGACAAGCCCAGTTATTATGCTGCCTGATGTTTAAAGCAGCCAGTAAATGCTTCTTTACCGTGTCTTACTTGCACAGCCTCTTTTTTTTTAATTTTAGTAAAAAGATAATAATTCTCATGTGATTACTGGCAGAACAAGACCCTATGACCCACCATGACAGTTTATAACATTTCCCATGACAATACAGTAATAATCTTACCCTAAAACAGCTTTGGCTAGAAATTTTAGCTTAAATCTTCGACCTTCAGTTCTGGCAAAAAGCAATGAAGTATCAATAACACTGGGGTGGATCATCTGGAAGAGAAAAACATCACCAGTTTAATTTAAGAACAGCAGTCATATAGAATTGGGCAGTAACTTCATAGTTTCCCGTGTACTGCCTTTTCATTTCAGTTGCCAGTGTCTCACTGACAGACACCTGATCCACAAAAAAAGAACAACAGGAATAATGAAACAAGTCGAACTCTGCTCTCTAAAACTCCAGTGGGAAGATCTAGATTGGGTTAGAAAGACTACTTATGATTCAAGCAGTTCTTCAGTTCTTCCCATGACAGAGCTCTCAGAAGCACCTGGGTGAAGCAGAGGTAAAGCTTCAGTTGCAACCATACCTATGTCTGGACAGACTCCTCCCTTCCTTTTGGGTTCTGAACAGACCCTGCAAATTTTATGGCTGTAAAGACAGTCCTCCTTCTTTAAATCCTTATAGGCATAGAGCTATTAATAACTAAAAGCAATTAACAAGTGTTCACTAATAAAAGAGGAATTATTAAGAGTTTTCATGTCTGAAAAGAGTAACACAGGGTTGGAAAGAATACTCTTAAAAACATACTCACTTCCAAAGCCTGAAGATCAGAGTTTAGAGAGTGACCCACCAATACTGCATCATGGGGAAGCATTTTTTTTAGCTTGGTTTGGATGTCTGACAGTCTTGTTTTCACTGGAAGAAGCATTTGTTTTGTGACTCCTGAGAATCTTTAAAACAAAAGTTGGATGAGGTAAAAGCAACACATTAGCAACAGTGTCTGCTGGAGAATATTACAAGCAGGTAATGTAAAATATGAACTTGGTGTAACTAATCACAGAATGCCATTTACCATTTTCTGTTCCAACATCAGAGGATACCCTGCAGGTGTATTAAACTGCTGTGAGTGCCACCACATCTCTTTCAAAAGTTTATTTCTCCCAAGTATTCTTAAATGATGCAGTTGGTAGGATCAGATAGCACAGGAAAGGATATACTGCAAGACTGATGGTGGAAGGAGATTCTTCCAAGTAATCTGAGGGGACTGGCATGTCACCTCCTGCATAAAGCCAGGTAAAGTTTTGGAGAAGACAAGGCTTGGAGTTTTGCCTGCTTTTGTTATAATCCTGAGCCTAGCCTTAGAAGTGTGTACAAGCTGATAAGCTGCTCTATTAATTTTTTACATATGAGCAAATTTAGCTACGGAGCAGAGAGATGCAGACTGCAATCCTGTACTCTTACCCTCCATCTTATTTTATAGAGAACAGTAAAGAATAACTTGCACTGTGTATCACTAATTTGTAACAGAACTTTCCCTAGAGTGCTTCAGAATGGCAATGATTCTGCGTAGTAGCCACATGGGCACTGTGCAGCAGAGTGTACACACAGGGTTGGTTATTGTAGTCACACAGCAAGAACTGTATTAACACTGAGGGAAACACAGCAGGCACCTGTGCAAACCAATGCCTTCTGACAGGGCCTGTGTAACAAACAGGCTGAATCTGAAAGACAGAGATAAGAACCATGTGTGCCACTGACCTGGTGCGGTAGTTCATCACTGTGCTCTCAGGTTTGACCAGCTCGTCCAGGAGGCACTGACCCTGCGCATCCACCAAAGACACACGGGTGACTTCGTTCCCTTTTGCAGTCAGGCACTGTCAGGAAGAAGCAGAGGCAGTTGTTGGATCAGCATGATGCTGCCACTCAAAAACCTTAGCTCACACCTGCTTTGGCTGCAGCCAGCATCACCACTAAGGAGTTACTTGACTTGGAGATCTACCACTCATAGCTGGTTGTTTTATACTGTAGCACACTTCATTTTTACTGATAAATGTGCACCATAAGCACAGCAAACACACAGGCAAGCACAGCACACAGAAAACCATTATAAAGAAGTGCTGATTTCACAGAATCAGTCTGTGCTCTGCACTGCACAGCTGTCACTGACAGCATCAGCACCAGAGAAGTTGTACAATTTAAAAGAGCCCAGGCTGTATCATTAGTTACTCAGTGCTGATGCCAAATAGACATCTCTGCAAGGGCAAAACTGCACTAAAGGAGGAATTTTCACCACAGCATGCTGCCAGAGGAACTGTGATGGCTAAAGGGAAGATGTATGACAGGGAAATATCTTTCCTTTCCTAAACCTCGGGGAGAGCTGAGGAGGAATTCCACAGCAGTCTCTGGGGTTACTGCAGCAGATCCATCTGCTGCTGAGAGCCAACATAGACCCGAGCTCTCTGCTCAGCATAATATCTCTGTCTTGTTGCCAGAACCATTTCCTGTGCCCTTCCCAAGGCTGCATTAGCGCTGGTACCATCAATGAAGGGACTGGCAGTAAATATTAAGATATCCAAATTGGTTTAGCAAATACAGAGGGGGCTTGGCTCACTTGGGAATAGCTGGTAAGAGTTTGGTGCTTGACTCTATTTTGTAAGGCCACACACATTAATTTTTACCATTTCACAATCCAGACCAAAGAGGGGGCTGCTGTCTGTCCTCTGCTGATCACACTCTGTAGAGATATAGTCCTTGCATCCAGGGGAGCCTAGAGGGAAAACACACCCATGATAAAAGAAAAACACCTCTTTCTTCTAAAACTCATCATATATCTTACATGACAGAACATACAACTGTTAAAATTATAAAAACCAAAACCAAACCCAACCAAACAGCCCTCAAAAACTGACCTTCTATGGGATAGTCATTTTTTTTCTGCTCTTCTAAAGTCAGAGTATAGCTGGTAAGGCCTTGTCTTTTTTCTCCGTATCTCCGAATGATGGGATCACGTTGCAAATCTGAGCTTTTAGGAACACATTCACTGCTGGTGGAAGTCAAGCCTGTAAAATACAGAAGCACCTGTCAAGCTCAGAGAGCACTCCCCACCTGCAGGCAGTTTCTGCATTAGTTGAACACTTAGAGGCTGCACCATTTCAAATGAAAACACTACCTAGAACAACGGACTGGAGAGAGATGGGTAGATAGAAAGATTGACACACAGTCTGTCTGCAGTTTATTTTTCTCTCTCTCTCCAGTTTACATATATATATCTCCAATTTATATCTCAGCTATTGTGTGTAAATATACACATACTATATATATTATATATACATAATAGTATACCTTATGTATACTATATATAATAAATATACTTGACATTCAGCATATTTTACTCTTTTTCCCAGTTCAGCTACTGACACTGCCGGCTGAAGCAAGTCACATCACAAGTCTCTGTCTCACATTCCTTTCAGAAACAGAGAGAACAAACTTGCTTCATAAGCATGACAACATAATCATGTGTTACTTCATGTAAGCTGTGAAAGAAGTTCTCTTTTTCTTTTCCTACCTTCTCTGTGAAATTTTTCCCTTAAGAATTACCAGAAGAAAAATGTGCTTTAAGTGTGGCTCACAAAGAAGCAAACACTGAACTGACCCCAGAATCCACAGCTGTATCAATTACCTTGAGGGTGATTCTCTGAAGACTGCTCTTAAAAGAAAAGTATACCTGAGCTCCCTGACCTGTGACTGTGCAGTAGATTTACAGTCAAGATGCTACAGGACTGTCAATACACTGACAGTCACAGCTGCTCAGTCTCCTGTTTAGGACCTGAATTCAAAATTCTTTGTTACACTTCTAACAATTTCAGTGAAGTTCTCACTTGAGTGTCTTGCAGGTTTTGTACAAGCCTGTTGGATTACAACCACCTCTGTAAAGAGGGTAAAAATAGGAAATCAGTTGTCAACACACTTGTTCTCCTTGATTTGCTGCTCAGTATAACAAAGCAAACTAAGAAGAAATTAGTAACTTCTTAGCTCAAATCTAATTTATATCTCTGTATCTTTTATTAGGTACACCTTAGAATAAAGTAATCACAAGATGGGTAATGAAGGATGAGAATTTGGAATTAAATATGTTAAAGACTTTCTCTCTTTTTGCATTTACTTGTAACAATCAGCCCAAGAAGTGTTACTGAACTAGTCAGGATAAGAAGTCTCGTGGTTTCAGCCATTGCATGTGTTCCTTTGTAAACAAGTTTACCATAGCAGCCCGCTGGGATTGCAGAGGATGCAAAGCCATAAATTACTGCTTAAAGTGAGTCACTGTCTTGAAAGAGACGATGCAAACCCAAACAAGGTACCTTGTGCTGCGTTTTGAGGTTTCAGGTCTGTTCCTTCCCCATACAGGCTGGCGAGGAAGTCAGCAGATGGTGTTAATGTGAATCTCTGAAAAAAGAGATTTTGAAACAGAGGCAGAAATAACAAGCAAGTAAGTTTCTTCTTGATCCCCAAACCAGCCAAATTTAGGGGAGGACAGATAAAGAAATAGTGGAAATACATTTGGTGTTTTCTCAAGTAAAAAAACCAACACAACCCAAACCTGTTTTAATGACATATGGTATGGGATTCTTTGTACTAAGGGACAGATTTGCCTTGCCTGATACAATCAAGAAGGCAAATCTCAAGACTTTCTTTGATAAAAACTAAAGCCAGTTCCAGTCTTTCCAGTTAAGTTGTGATTCACATTTGCTGGAGTTCAGGAAGAACTCTCTAGGAGCCTAAATCGAAGTGCTTTTTTCTTCCTTCAAAAATGTTGCTTGTAAGTCAGAAAATAAAAAAAATTATTTTAATAATCTTTTTGGGAAATGGGAGAAACTTAATATAAAAGTGCAAATAATAAAAGTGAAGTTTTCCAACAGTGGGACTAGCATAACTCTACTGGGAGTCTCCTCACTCAGAATTAAGTTCCAAGTTACTGAATTATTCCAAGATATTTTTAATCTCATTGGCACCCTGAAGGTGAGGATCTGTAACAGTCAGAGCACTGAAACATCAATACATGTTTCACCTGGTAAGGCTTCAAAGACATAAAAGTCTTGAAATCCTGTGTCTAATATCAAAGCCCTGGCCTTTGTTCTGAGCTGACAACTGCAGCAAATAGATCCTCTCATTTGCTTGCTGTGAGAGTCAAAGATGGCCACATCCTGGGGAAAGGCAGTAATTCCACTGCAGCCAGTAATCCCTGGGATGTGGTTTCAGAACTGGAAGAAGTTTAGAAGACAGCAGTGCAGTTTGGGGACTTACATGCCGGAACAGTTTTCTGAGGTGTTTGAACTGTAAATAGAATCTGTAGAAATGGACTTGGCTCATTTCGTGTAGAACAACAACCACAACTCCAGCCAGGTGGCTTTGGTGATAAATACGGCACCAGCTGCAGTCAAAAAATAGCATTAATTAAAAAAATAAAATAAAAATCAAAGCAAAACAATTATCAAGTACTCTTAAAAACAAACTTGGAACCAGCCCAGCTTTTAAGTCAGCGAGTGGCAAAGTGCCAAATGACTTCAATGAGAAGAGGCTTTGTAGCTTATCTCAAGAAGACACATATTCCTGGAAGCAACAGAATATGGGAGACAGAGAAAGAATGAGTTATAGCAAACTTCTGCTGCATACCATTTCAAGACATTTATACCTCATTTATATGCATCAGAATGTGCATACACGTAAGTAACTTCAGCTGTAGTGATGCAGTCTACTGAATTAATGCATAAAAAAAATCCCACAAAATAATTTTCTATTCACTATTAAAAATCTAAAGTGGGATAATTTTTGCTTTGAATTTCATTTTAAGAATCATTTCACCATATTTTTGTTATCCAAGGACCCTCCTCAGCCTTTCCCTTCCAGTGCTGAGAAGTTGCCCTGAGAAAAGGAAAAATGATTAAAATGTTTTTCCCAAAACACTCTAGAACGCTCTGTTTCAATTACATCTAACACGAAACATGTTAATATTTGTGTTAATATTTTAACATGGTATTTTGTTCGTCAGTGTGTGAAGCTTCTTCGGTTCCACAACAGTAGTTTAGTTTTTCATAACTGCACGAAACAGAACTATGAAATGGTGGGATTTTTGTCCGAAGAGGAATTCTGGTCTCTGGCCAAGTCTAACAACAACTGCATCTGCACAATCCAGGCTGTCATTATGGCAACCGTGCTGCGAGTGTTTCAAACCCAGTGTGGCCAATACTGAGGAATGTTTTCACAACACAGGAGAGCACAGGACAGGGCTGATTCCTGACTGAGGATGTTTTGTACCTGGGCTGTGCTGCATTGTGGCATTTTCCCAAAGCTGCATACTTCAACAACTCATACAGCTGGTCATGGCTGATTTCACAGTCCTCCCCAAGCAAAGCTGCTGACAGGCGACACGACTTTTCCTGTGGAAAGGGAAATGCCAGTAAAGAGAGGTTTTATGTAATCACACCAGTTCATGGAAAATAAAGTAAAAGGAAAACTATTTAGGTACAATCAACTACATTTAAAATAAGTCTTCTACTCGTTATGGGCAAAAACTTCCTTTCAGATCACACTTTAATATTAAATTCACTGTCAACATTTCAGTAATTCAGGTACTCTAACTTCAAAGATTTCTTTAATAAAGATTAACCTAAGCAGCTGTATGCAGCAAGGAGACTTAATTCATCTGCAAACACAATGTTCTACTCTCTCAACCCTTTACCCCACTTCCTGCTGTAGAGCTTTGAACATTTGTACAAGTACCCACTCCATCTGAGGTTTTCTGAAACCCATTTACTCCATTTGCAGTGTGTGATCTGCTCTGGCACAGGGGTTTGCTGACCCCTGCAGGGAAAAACGTTTCAGTAAAATCCAAAAAAACTGCAGAAAGCAAACACCGAGTGGATGAGGTGGGGACTGCGCCACACTGTTCAACACAGCAGTTCTTTAAGCCTGCTTAATGCACAAATTCTTCTAAAGGCTAGTCAGCAAGGAAATACAGGGTTTTGGAGACCTCCACTGACCAGATGGCCTGTTCCAAAGAATTCTTCCTGTAAAAATTTTAAAGATGCTCCTTTCATATGTGATGAAAAGACATCACTGCATAAAGAGGGGAAAAGGCCTCAGAACACTACAGAATATCAGACCCTAAAGGATAAACAAGCACCAGAAGTTGTGCTTTCCCCTGCACACTAACAAGTCTTGTGCTCAGTAATTTGGCCAGAGCCTGCTCGCCTGGGACTGAGCGGGTGTGCTCTTAAAGACATTTGTCATTGGGTAAGGAAGTTAAAGAGAGGTGACGGCCTTCGAGGTTCTAGTGGTTAAGAATCATCTGGTGATAACAGCACGGGCTGGTGCCTCATCTCTCATGCTAAGTTAGAAAAGTAAGTAATGACACTGTTGTTTTCAACATGGCCTAATTAGAGCTTTGCAAAAAAAAAAAAACAAAACCACAAAACAGACAAAGAGCAGAAGTTTTGATTCAGCAGGTAGAGGGTACTGCCAACCACAGGAATTTCAGTCTCCAGTTGGGTACAAACAGGGCTGATCTCACAGGTCGGACACAGCGACTCCTGTCCCGCACTGAGTCAGGGTACCCTGGGTGAGGTGTTCCCTGAGGCTGCTCTGCCCCCTTCAGGGGGGCCTGTGTTGAGCAGACACAACGCTCCTTCCAACATCTGCTTTGTTTAGGAGATTATACTGGAGGACGTATGTACTTTTTAAACAAAATTCCTTAAACGTAATGCTGAACACTGCAAACGAGTTCGTTTCCACGTTCCTTGGAGCAGAATCCAAGCCATTAACAGCCTCCCCAGGGCAGCAGTCACAGCATCAAACCTGACATAGGTCAGGAAGCATTTGGACAACGCTCTCAGGCACGTGGTGGGATTGTTGGGGTGTCCTGTGTAGGGCCAGGAGTTGGACTCGATGACCCTTGTGGATCCCTTCCAATTCAGGACATTCCATGGTGTTACCCGCAGGCACAGCCCGTAGCCGACCCTCCCGGTGAAACACGAACTCGCTGCTCCCGGCGCCCCACCGTGTGCCACAGCAGCACCTCGGGAAGGGGCCGTAAGGGACATGCGGCCTGCACCGCGCTCCTCTCTCTCCTCCCGCCGCTCTCACCTCGGGGCCCGGGCCGGGGCCGCCGCCATCCGCCTTCCGCCTCTTCCGCGCCGCCCGCTCCCCCTCGGCCCCCGCGGGCCGCTTGCGCCCGTTCAGGCAGAGCCCCTTCGCCATGGCCTGGGCCGGAGCGCGGGGTCCTGCTGCCCCTCACAAGTCCGCTGCTCCCCGGCCCGAGGGGGGCACTCGGAGCCCGCCGGGGCCGCACCGGGCACTGGGCACCGGGCACCGGCCCCGCGCTGCCGGCCGGAGCAGCCGAGCGCCGAGCGCACGATGGGGGCGGGCCCGCGGCACGTTTGAAATGGCGGCGGGGCGCTGAGGGCGGCCATGGCCACCAAACGCCTGGCCAGGTGGGGCCGGGGCTCTGGGGGCACCGCGGTTGGAAGGGGCTGCGGCTCTGGGGGCACGGCGGGTGGAAGGGGCTGCGGCGGGGGCCGGAGGGGGTGTGGGCTGTCCTTGACCGCGGTCGGTGTCCACAGGCGGCTGGGGCTGGCGCGGAGCAGCACCCGGGCGCGGAGCGGGGCGCGGGCGGGCGCGGGGCAGCGCTTCGCCTTCCTCATCGTGCTGGACTTCGAGGCCACGTGCTGGGGGGAGCGGCAGCAGCGCTGGCCCGAGATCAGTGAGTGCTCCGGGGAGCGGGCGGGGGGCCCAGGGGCCGCGGTCTGCCTTCGAACCTTGCATCTTCATTATATTATGTTCCTTTTAAGTCCTGGCGTTTCAGCCCCAGTTTAATGAAGTAATATAATATCTAAATTATATCTGTCGATCTAAAATACATATATAAATAATATTTATATATTATATCATAGATTCAGCTGAGTTGGAAGGCACCTATATATAAATGGAATAATTTCTCTGGACAGCTTTAACCTTTCTGGCTTCTTTGTGTGTTGGGTTGTTTCTCTTTGTTTTTTTGTTTTTTCTTCTCCTTCTGTGTTTGTTGCAGTTGAATTTCCAGCAGTCCTGTTAAACACCTCAACGGGAGAGATTGAATCCGAGTTCCACATGTATGTCCAGCCTCAGGAGCATCCTGTTCTCTCTGAATTCTGTAAAGAACTAACTGGCATAACACAGGTATAAATTGTGATTTAGCATTGTTTTACACTTGTATAATTGCGGTTTACAGTTTTATTTAAAGAGGCCTTTAAAGGGCTAAAAAGAAATAAACCTCAAATGAATTTCATTGCATTCTAAGACACACATGTTGTTCTGTTTCATGAAGAATCAAGTTGATGAAGGGGTCCCTCTCAACATTTGCTTATCAGAGTTTATGAAATGGATTCAAAAGATACAAAAGGAGAAGAAAATTATATTCAGTACAGATACTCAGAGTAATTTCTCTTCGGAAGCAAAAGCTTGTACCTTTGTTACTTGGACAGGTAAATAATATTTTCATTTGCTTTTTCTGCAGAGTAATAACATTTGGTGGCACTAGTGAGACTGTGTCTTCACTTCTGTGCTGCCAAAATTCTGGTATTAGGTATTAAAAATGTGCAATTTTGGGATAAGGCTGAAAATATGGAATCCTGATGTGTTTGCAGCACCTCTGTCTCCAGAGTCTGACACTTGTTACATTTTTCTGCTTTACATAGTGAACTGTGTCACCGTTCTTAATCTGTCTAACAATTTAGTGATTGAGATCTTTACTTGTCTGAAGTCATTTACTAACAACAGGGATTTGCTTCTCCTGATGTACCATTGCAGCAACCCCAGTGTTTTCCGTGGACAAAGACTTCGCAGCCTGTGCTATCTCTCCTATTGATGTTATGTCCCTTTATGTAGATTTTAGGCCACATAAAGGGCCACATAGGCCACAGTATGTGAATTTTAGGCCAGTTCTGTAGTGGTGCATTGACTGTGGTTTTCCTGCACAGACTGGGACCTGGGTGTGTGTCTGCAGTACGAGTGTAAAAGGAAGCAGCTGCGAAAACCTGACATTTTGAATTCCTGGATTGATCTCAAAGCAACATACAGGGTGAGAAGATCAATAGACTGAAACATTTATATCCACATTACCTCAAAGGGTAACTATACCTGAGCTTGCAAGCCAATGCTGTATGTCCCAGTGACCAGAGTAACCTGTAACCTGTTTTCTTTTCATGTTGTTATCACTCAATAACCAACTGCATGGCCTAGAACTGTGTGAATTTTAATAGAAATCTAATGGTAGGAAAAGATTGTTGTTTGATAAATGATTGATAATCCCAGGAGAATTTTTGAGCTGCTCTTCCTTTCTTTACACCTTTTACTCTGCTTGTTTCCTAACATCCCTGGTTTTGAGTGCCCTTATTGCTGCCTTACATTGCTGTGTTGAAAGTTATCATCATAGAGGTACTTACAGGTCAAGACCAGAAAGTACATTCTGAATAGTATGGATAACACTGAAAAAAATGAATGTATATTTTATTACATAGTCTATACCAGAACAGAGTTCTAACCTGGGGGCTAACAGCACCTAAGTGTACCTTTCCCTGTGTAATCAAGGAAACTTTCAGAGTGTGACCCACAAGTCTACCTGTGCAACAGAACTAGGTTTCTAAAAATAAACAGTGTGAATATTGCCCCTTCCTAGTGATCAAATCAGATACTGGGAGTAAGTAGCAAAACTCACTTTTTCTCATTTAAAAAAAATCCCATACCTATGTCAAATATATTAATGCCCGTGCCTTTGATTGGATATTGTGCAACAGTTTAAATATGTCAATATTTATAGTTATATTCTTCAATGCTGGTCCATTAAGGCCCTCATCAATGTAAGCCATAGAGCACAGACAAATGACTCCAGAGCTCAGACAGAATGGATTTGCTCAAGATTGAGAGAGGGGATTCATGGTTCTTTCCATTCTGATTTGTTACGGGGTAAGTCACGGTCTTATCCTCAATGCAGACACCCAACTTGCACAATTGACTTGTGAGACTTATTATTCATAAGGTGATATTTCTGAAACGGTTTTCATTTGACTAGGAAGAGGTTTTGAAACGCTTCATGTTGAGCACCTGCGTTTCTTTCCTTAGGCCTTCTATAATAGGAAGCCTAAAGGGCTAAATGGAGCTTTGCAGGATTTGGGGATAGCTTTTGTAGGACGAGAACATTCTGGTAAGTGAGATATGATGATCCTCATTTTAATATAGGTACATAATGCGTATTAATATCTATTTTATAAAGCTAAATATTTACTATTTATTTAGTTAGCTAAACTAAAGCAGCGAGTCAGTAGCTCGTCCTTACTCTGAATAGTAACAATTGTTTCCAGGTTATTCAATGTTCTGTCCAAAGGAAGAGCAAAACAAGAAAGGCAAAATGCTTCAAAGATCAGAGTTAGTTATTTCTAGACTCATACTTTTTTTCTGAAGTCTCTGCTAGTGGTACTGAGTGCATGTTCACAAGATCAATTTCTGAATTGCTAGGATGCAAAAGAAAAGAGGTGGAGGGAGGATAAGAAAACTTGAGCTCTGAACAGCATGTTAATGTGAGAAAATTCCAGCACAATATGAATTTATTTTTTTGGACTTGATTAATAAAATGGAGAAAGGATTTTTAAAATTGTGAATAGATATTCAAGCCTATGGGTCGGTCCTTCAGGAGTTTCAGCACAGGGAATTCTTTGGAATTTTCTACTTCCACTTTCCTTTTTTGAATTAGATAACTATGTGTCAGAGTTCTGTGACTCCTTGTCATTTACGTAAGGCTTACCTACATCACATTTTTCCTCTAATAAGAACTGTTCCCAGTAGCAGTTTAAAAAGAAGTCATTAATATAATCATACTTTTGAAGGGTTGGATGATTCTCGGAATACTGCTCGTCTTGCTTGGAGGCTGATTTGTGATGGATGTGTGCTGAAGGTTACTAAATCTTTGGATAAGGTTAGTAACTACTTCGTCTACTTGCTTTGTAGCCTGGAATACAGATTGAAAAATGAGCTATTCAAATAATAAACCCAGCATCTTGACTTTGATTTGAACAGAACATCCGTAGGCTGATATGCTTATTAATTTTGTGCATTGATTCCCAAAACTTCTGGGTATTCACTTTCTAAAATTTGCTTTTGTTTACGGACTCCCTAGGCACGTCTGCAGGGTAATTTAATTGCCAGAACACTGGCTGGAAACTTCACTGACAAGACTCCACTGGGAAGTAAGAGCAGGCCTGAAACATCTAGAGATGGAATATGGGAAACAAACTCTCTGGCTGAGAACAAACACTCTTTTGCTGGAAACAACATAAATTCTAATGTACAGATCAAGGAACAACGGACCACTTGGACCTCAGCAGATGTCCATGCTGTACCCAGCAGCAGCTCAAGGACTGAATTCCATGCTCAATCCCAAAGCCCTTCTGCAGCATCTACTGACAGATTTCCTGTTCCTCTTGAGCTGGCACAGCCATCTCCCAGTCCTGCACCAACAGGCATCCAGCAGGGATTGAGCAATGGGCAGCTTCTGAGTACAGCCAGATACAGCCCCCCAGTACAGGGACCAGGACTGGTGCTCGTCGCCACTACCATCCCCTCAGTTACTGTCTCCAGTGAGGAGATCAGTACCAGTGCTGACTGCTTGTCTCTGCTCACAGACTGGGAAGATGTTGCTTTAATACCAGAATCTCAATATGAACAAAATTCAGACTCTGTTCAGCTCAAGAATAACTCAAGTACAGGTAGTTTAACAGTGTTTGAAGAAAAAACAATTTCAAAAGAATTGGCTGTGGCAAGTTCAGATAATCAGAGTTTGGAGAAAAGTGTAGTATCCATGGAACCTCTGAAACCTGTCATTTACAAAAGTCCTGATACTACAATCTATAATGTAGGAACAGTGCAAGGGCAGACTTCAAATTTTTCAGCTTTTAAGTTACCATTTGCAAAGGGAAATACCATTTCAACACTAACTGAAAATTACTCTACTCCTTCAGAGGCTCCTAAAAGAAAGCCAACTAGTCCAAAAACATTCCCACCAGCAAAAAAACAGTCTTTTGCTATATATCAAGAGAAGACTTCATCTTTTGATCATTCCTTACCTTTGAGAAGTTCGAATTTGCCCAAAGTGTCTCCTGCTGTTCTGAACTCCACAGTCAACTTGAATCCGTGTGTAAGAGCTGTGAGAAGTGGAAAACCAACTCCCCCTCTGTGCAACTGCGGTCGAAGGGCCAAAAAACTCTGTGTGTCAAATGCTGGCCCAAATCATGGCAAAGCATTTTTCTGTTGTCCTGTTGGCAAGCAAAACAGTAATAGGAAAGGTTGTGGATACTTCAAGTGGGAATATGCACTTCTCAAAGAGAAATCTAATGGTCTCACCCTGAATGCGGATGCTTTGACACCTCTTAGAACTGTTTCTAGTAATTTAGGAAATTCTTCCAAGAAAAGCTATTTATGTCTTAGACCCTCTATGAGAACATGAAAATGGATAAAATTTTTTGTCTGAATCCTAAACTCACTAAGTTTCATGCTTGATGTAATCAGGACAGCCAAATGATATCAGATACATGTTCTCAGAATGGGACAAAACAGTTCTTGGTTGACATAGATAGAAATGGAAATTGCTGAAGCACACAAAAATATCAGTAGATCCTAAAGTAACTCATTAATGACGTGTGAGAGAACAGATAAAACTGTAAGTGCTAAAATTAAAGTATGACCAGCTGTTGCTACAGATCTTAAATTTCTGCTTTATTATATATTTTAAATTCTTGACTAGCCCAGTCCTTAAAGACAATTTTAATGACACAGATTTTATTTGTACTTTTTTGTAAATATCCTTGGGATGACTATAACTAACTTTTAAAAATCTATTTAGAAGTTGTCGCACTTCTTGAAAGTGATTCTTGAAGCAATAGTATTCTCTTAAACTCTTACTGGGTTTTTTTTATCCTTTAAGTAACAATAAAGATAAGATGTTGGTGACACTTCAATAAATAACTCCCATCACCTGTTGTGCTCCTGCCTCCTTGAGTTTCCCATTTCATTTGTACCAGTGTCTGCTTTTGCCCTGTTAGCTGTTTGTGTAGCACCTGAGACAGCAAAATGGTGGGAATCAAGTAAGGGTGTATTCAAACCTGAACTAGAAGGATATAGTGCCATGTCTTTTACTTGATTTTACTGTGTAAATCTGCAATACCTTTATAAAAAATCCTACAAAACAGCAAGTATTTTAATTCTTTTCTCCACTGTTTCCAGCACAGTTCATTTCTTCTGATCTTCCCACTAACAGTCTTCCCACAGGAATGAGAAACAGTCCTTGGATTTTGGGTTCAGCTGTTATAATTGGTCTATGACTTACAGAAACTATGTTTTTCTAGTGTTGCTTATTGCCGTTGACTTTTCCCTTGGAAGTTGTATCTGATAATCAGTTCAAATGGAACGAATAGGACTCAAGAACAAAAATTCATCCTACGTAGAGAGAACCCCACAGTGCAGGAGCACAGTAGTGAATGAGGCACAGCAGGGAGCTGGCTGCCTGTTATTTGTGTTCTCTTTCCCACTAAGCTCTACCTTCAAAAGCTGCAGCCCTGACTGCTGGAAAACAAATCAACCCAAGGTGATTAGTGGAAGAATGGAAAGTGCAGACTGGGCTGGATATTCATGAAGGCTGTGGACAGACAGAAACAGTACATTCTGCTTTACCAATGTAGAAATGTACGCTTTGCAGATACAGCAGTGAAGTCTATTCAGGGTGCCAACAAAAAGTGATTAAAATGATTATCAGATACAACTTCCAAGGGAAAGTCTCAGGCTTCAATTTACCTGTTCAAAAAGCTTCTGTTTTTAGCTGGTCCCTCTACACTGTGACACCTTCAGCCAGGGGCGCAGGGGTCGGTGTTGGATGTGGCGTGTCAGTGCAGGACTGAGGGCTGCTCGCTCCCCTTCAGCAGCTGTCCGTCTGATGTTGGGGTTTAGAGATGTAACAAGAACTCATAGTATTTACAACATAGAAACTACACATAGCCAAGCCAAGTGATTTAAAGAAACAATGAGGAGGAGAACTGAGGCAGCCAGCAAGGCAACACCCAGTTACTTTTTAACCACGTGCATAGTCTTGAAGAAGTTTACAAAGCAAACTCTTAGAAGTTGGGGGGCTTTCAGACAGAGAAGAGCACCAAGACCCTCGATGAAGACCCTCAGAGACCTTATAAGGACATGCATATATGCTAATAAGTGTTGGGAAATGTCATGACTATGTAATAGAAATAGAGGGAATAAAAAATAAGTAGTCATGTAATGTTGACATATAAGCTGTCACAGCTGTCACTTTAGCGAAATGATTTGCAGGGCACCCAGCGTGCTGTCACCAAGCAGCACGTCGCAATAAGGAATGCCTGGCTTCTAAAACTCAAAGATTGAGTCTTAGAAGTTCCTTTTAAGTGTCGGTTTTAGGCAACACGTCCCCTGCCCTCCCCTCAATTCCGGAATCATGAACACAGGCTTTAACCCTGGAGCTGGAGTTCGGGGGAAGCGAAAGCGTCAAGGGCTATGAGGAGCGGAGTCTGGCCGCGGCTGAGCGCCCCCCGGAGCTCTGGTCACCCCGGACCCGGCACCCCATCGCCCGGCGCCGCCGCCCCTCAGGCCCGGGCGGTGCGGGCGGTGCCGCGGCCGCCGCTCCAGGCGCGGCGCT
>NW_020897722.1:8007864-8034258 GCF_003984885.1 Neopelma chrysocephalum
GCCGGCGGAGCTGCCCGATGGCCGCGGCGGAGCCGGCGGCGCGCAAGCGGCGGCCCAAGGGGCACTTCGCGGCGGCGGGCCGGGCCAAGCGGCCCCGCGGCGGCGGCGGGCGGCAGCTGGAGGCCGGCATGCGCGGCATCCTCATCACCTGCAACATGAACGAGCGCAAGTGCGTGGGGGAGGCCTACAGCCTGCTCGGCGAGTACGGGGACCTGCTCTACGGGCCCGAGCAGGTGCGTGCGGCGGGGCCGGCCGGGCGCCCGGGGCTGGCGGGGGCAGCGCGGACCCGGCGGGGAGCGGCGCCCCAAGGCCTCTTGTCCTTTCCCTTTCTGTGTGTGAAGCAGCCCGGCTGTGCTCACCACACACCCCCCCGGGCCGGTTTCTGTCCGCGACCCCCTGTGCTGGCTGCGGGAACGGCCCGTGCCCGGCACCCCCCGGCCCCTGGCGGTCTGCGGGCGCTGTGGCTCGGTACTCACCGACAGACTGTGTGAAGTTTTCAGATCACGAGGAGAGGCTGTCTGGAAGCGACAGGGAGGAGGATGAGGACGACGTTGAGGCGGCCCTGAAGAAGGAGGTTGGCCAGATCCGTGCCTCGACGGAGCAGAAGCTGCGGCGGTTCCAGTCGGTGGAGAGCGGTGCCAACAACGTGGTCTTCATCAGAACCCAGGGCATAGGTGGGACATCAGCTGATGCTGAGTAATGCAAACTGCTCTGAACACCGTTAGTGATAGGCCACAGAGCCTGGCTTCCAAGAAACACGTGTATATCAAAAAAATACAGTGTTTCCCCTTCCCTTTGGCTGTGCCACTGAGTTTTGTCATTAATGGAGAAGCTAAAGGTAGAGGAATGTGCTTTCACAAAGTAAGCTTTGATTATCCAGTTTTCATATAGTAAATCAGCTCTTTACATAAAAAGGATTTGAGGCTGACGGCAATGAAGCCAAGTGTGCATTTCCCCAGCTTATTATTTAGAGGGGAAAAGAGGGAGATAATGCCTTCTATTTTTTTCTCATGCCTAACTCTTTTTGCTTGTAGAACCTGAGAACCTGGTGCACCATATATTAAAGGATATGCATACCACTAAAAAGAAGAAAACAAGAGTCATTCTGCGCATGCTGCCCATTTCTGGAACTTGCAAGGCTTTCATGGAGGATATGAAAAAGTACACGGAAACATTTTTTGAGCCTTGGTTTAAAGCCCCTAATAAGGGCACTTTTCAGATTGTTTACAAAGCTCGTAATAACAGTCATATGAGTAGGGAAGAAGTAATTAAGGAATTGGCAGGTATGTATGGATTTCACACAAAACAGAACAAGTATATACAGAGCCCACAGCTGCATGCACAGCATAGGTCAGACTGTTAAAAGTGATCTTAATGGGCATACCTATTTGTTGCTTAAAGCCTGTATGTTGAATTATAAAAGCTTCTCTAAGACTTAAAAAAAGCTTGACATCAGTATTCCTTGTTGCTGTTGATGTCTTAAGAGACAACAAGCAAAAGAGAGAACACTGAATATCATTTGCAGTGTCACTTAAATGTGCTTTGAAATAACTGTTCTCAGGCTTTTTCTCTGGCTGCTATATTGAAATAATGTGTTACTATTTCCATTGAATTTTTGACTCGTAAAATAACTTCACCTTACTCGAGTGTTTTGTTTCTTAGTAATTGTAGTGGGATAGTTCTTCAGCTATTCCGGTCTTATGGTGGTGTATTCTGAGAGTCCTGCTCTGTTCTGCTCTTTTAAGCAATTACAAAAATGAGTAATTAGCTAAAACTGAGGAGGATCTTGCCTTCTCTCTCTTAACTTTTATCCTTTCAATAAGGTGTGCTTATGCTCTGAAACACTTTCCCCAGCATCTTTTAAACTGCATCTTCTTTTACAGGAATTGTGGGCAGCCTCAACCCAGAAAACAAAGTCGATCTTAATAATCCACAATACACAATTGTGGTAGAAATAATAAAAACCGTCTGTTGCTTGAGTGTGGTGAGAGACTATGTTCTGTTCAGAAAATACAATTTACAGGAGGTGGTGAAGAGCAACAAAGAAGACATGCAACAAAACCCATCAACTGTGACAGAAGAACAGAACTCAAAGGTAGTAAAACCAGAAACTGAGGAGGAGAAGAGCTCAAAAGAAGTAAAACAGGAGAACAAGAATCAAGGTGAAATAGAAGCTGAGTCTAAGGGGAATGATGCACTTACAGTGTAAAAAATGTGACAGAAGGGAAAAGTAAACATAATCCAAACATATAAAAAAAGTTGCCCTAGAGTTCTGAAAGGGTGTTTTAATGAGGAGAGTGGGTTTTGTTTTGACATCCTCTTTTTAAAATCCACGTGTGTAAGAATTTTAAAGCTCACTGCAGGTGGAACAGATACTACAGCAAATGTAAGGGTGCTCAAGAGGGCATCACCTTTCTGGTGAAGCTGGCTGTCCTACAGCTTTGTTCTGTGTTTCCTTTACCTGGCACAAAAAACAGGAGTGCGTGCATTTATATGTAGCTGTAGCCATCCTGACATGTATGGAGTCTCCTTTGTTATATCTGATGGCTACAGTAACCAAAAGGCAGCACAGAACCAGCTCTATGGTGAGAGATCTGGAAAAGACAGTTTATTGCAGAGTTTTGAAGGAAGTGATCTGACAACTGTATAACTGCAGAACTCAGTAACATACTTCTGTGTGAACAACAGAATTAGGCAAACCTGATAATTTCCTGTATAATGGAGGGTTTTATACATATATATTCACAGCTCTACAAGAATATGCTGTCTTGAAATGAATGGAAAGAACTGCTGTGATCAAAATACTTGAATATTATGACATGATTTAGAGTAAGAGATTGAACTGTTCTAGAACAGTAGAAGTACAGTGCAGGCATTGGAGATGGTTTTATCAAAAACTACCTGTGTTTACATTAGCTGTGTATGCAGCAGTTACTGGTTTATAGAAAATGCTATAGTCACTGAACAGAATCCTTTTGACTAATTTGCTGCAAATAGCCTTTTGCTGCTCTTTCCAAAGAATTAATCCTTGGGGGATTTTATAAAGTTTTTTTTTCTGTTTTTATTCTTTTCTTACATCTAAAAATTTGAATTTAAGTACTGCTTGGAAACTTCTTCTGAAAGAAGCTCTCCATTTTACTATGCTACATAAGGGGAATTAAATTTTATGTTTTGGTACAGTTTTGGCTTTACAGTAGTAATTTTGTTACAGATTGAAAGTAATGTTAGTGAGTCTTTCTGTTGTCTGTTACAACAGCTGTTTGAATATCCCAGTGACTTTTAAAAACCAACCAAAACCAGTGCAGCTATAACTTGCTTTCCAGTAGGGTTTTGGATATGCTTCCTGTACAACTGTCTAGCTTTAGTATTTCATTTCTAGCATAAAAGCCTGTGCGTTGCTAATGGGAGAAGACTCATCTTGAAGAACACCACTTGTTACTTGTCTTGGTTTAATGAAAAGGATGTGTTCAAGTCTCTCATAATTTATATTTTCCTCTTCTCTCAAAATTGTTTTAGAATTTGGAAAATGAAGATGACTTTTTTTCCCTACTCCTGTCTTCCTTACCACCCATTTATTAAAACTGCTTTCTTACCTCCATTGGTGTTTTCTTTAAATTTTAAAGCTTTTTGTGTGTGGATTAAAACCAGCAATGTGTAGGTCACACAAAGGAAAGAACCATTTGAGACCAGATAGGAAGGCCAACTGTGAATGTTTATTGGTGGCTGATGTTGGTGATCGATTCATGACAGCCTATTTATCTTCTAAGGACAAAGACTCAGGGGTAGTTAGTGGGGTATTTTTTGTTTTCTTTCCTTCTCTCTCTCACTGACCTGTGTGCCTACACAACTTACAGTTTACTTCTGATTTTTCATAATTTGCACTTAGTGGACATCCACTGTTAACACATTAATTCCTAAATCTCGAGGCTTTCAAGATTCATACAAACAGGCTGCTTAATTTGGATGGATGCAAGATCTGTGGCCATTTCTGGGAACTTCATTCCATACTGTCATGATTTCCTCATTAATAAGCCTCTTGTGAGTTAAAATACCTGGTCTCAAAGAAGGAACGCTGCACTTTCACCTGACAATCACTTACTTGTACTGTAATTCTGAATTATGTTAGATGGCTGGAAGATGTGTTTGCACGTGCCTTGCTAAGGATGCTTGGTTTTTGTTAAGCAAGAACACAAGCATTTAAAAACCAGACAGTTGGAATGTTTAAACTTTGTGCATTATTGCACAATCACTGCCTAACAGGTGAAATACAATCCTATGTTGGTGCTTACAGTTGTAACAGAAGAGCTCCATTATGAATGACCCTGATAGGGGTAGGCAGTTTTAAACTACTTATCAACACTAAATCCGTCCCCACTACTTGTTCCTCAGTTCATTCCTCCTGATTTTCCCAGTGATTGTCTTTGGCAGCTGCTGGACAAATTCAATCTGATTCAAAAGAGGAAAAAAAGTAAAATGAGCATTTATGATTTTTTTTTTTTAAACAGCATAGATCTCCATCCTACTTAAATTCAAACAAGATTTTGGTGACTGGGAAAGTAATTTACTTTTAAATTGTGTTATTTTTAAAAATAATCTTTAAAATAATACTTGACATATTCTTGCACAGCACATATTTGGCTTTTTTTTTGTTGTTATTGTGTTTTAACTGAGTCTAATATTTCTGTTTCGAAACTTCCCATGGTTAAAATTGGTGTTTGGGATTTTTTAAAAATTTATTTATTTTTATTATTTGCTTGTGGTTACTTGCCTTTCTGGGGTACTTATATGGAGCAGTGACTTTCTTGACATGCTCTTGCAATTCACAGGCCAGTTTGTTTGGATCCTGTGACTTAAAGGAAGGAGACAAGACCACGAAAGCTTTTACCACCTACAAAGGGAAAATAAATTAAAAATACAGCATTAATTCAACTAGAGCAACCTAAGAAACGAAGCAATTAATTGAGAATTAGGGGGCCCTTTATGAATAGATGAGTGAGCACTAATTACCTCCCCTCTGATGGGATCTGGGCTGCTTACAACAGCTGCCTCAGCCACAGCTGGGTGCTCTATCAGGACACTCTCCACTTCAAATGGCCCGATACGATACCTGGGGGAGAGACAGTAGGTGTTTAATACCTGACAGGTATAGGGTTATTTCCAGACACTTCTTGGCATTTTAACTGAAATCTACAAACCCAGAGGAGATGATGACATCATCAGATCTACCCATAAACCATATGTATCCATCCTCATCCATGCTCCCTCTGTCTCCAGTGATATAGAAGTTCCCACGGATTGTGGAAGCTGTTTTCACTGGATCGCCCTGTTGAACAAGCAACAATAACATGTTCTAAATATTGAGAAACCTTAAGCTTAGAGATGAGTTTTGCCTTTTTGGACACTACTCATAGTGTCTTTCACTGCTTGTTTTCTCTCTCAAGAATGTAAGACCTTGTGCTTCCTTCTTTCAGAGGGGAAAGCTTATCACAAGGGCAGACAGAGAACTAAAGATCACATAGAAGGTCTGCAAAGAACGGGGGAGAGAATGGAAGTTTCATAAGAACTTTGTCAAGTCAAGAAGAGCAACAGCTCTTTGGTGTTGCTGCTGCTCCTGTTGGTGTAAGTACATACCATGCTGCAGACCTAAGGGGGCTTCCAAAAATTTGATTTTGACTTACCACATATTGAGTGAAAAAAGTAAATGGCCGTTTCGCATCCACTTTGATAGCAATGTCTCCTTCTTCCCCAGGAGGCAGAACACTGCCATTCCCATCTATAATCTGCAATAGGACAGGCAAATGGGTGATTATAACTTCCCATTTTGAGAGAGCCATGTTCTAAAACTAACCAGCAACCAACAGCTTAACCAAAAAAAGTCAGCCTGCCCTGAGTTACCACTGTGTGGTACCGAAACCTGGGCAGCAAGTTGCACTCTTGTGTTTTACTTCTCTGAAATCAACAACAAACAGGAAAGGGAACCCATACCTGAACATTGTAGGGGGGAGCTGCCTTCCCCAAGGAACCTGGCTTAATTTTCATTCCTTTCATATTTACACATATGGTTCCCTGTTGGAAAAGACAAACAACCAGCCCAGGTAATTTTCACTATCATCCCTGAGCAGTCACATCCCTGTTCCTATTAATGTACTACTGTTGAGCGAGCACAAGATCTGAATCTTCCATCTGTGCAAGCCAGAACATTTGTGAACTTCACCGAGAGTCTTGGACAGATAGCTCAAGATATTTTACAGCGTGAGTAGTCTTTAGAAGCAGCATCATGACCAAGCCGTTATTCCAAGCAAAACAATAAACCTTGTAGCAATGCTACAGATTTTAATATGTGGCATCTTTCTTTTTAGTCTAATATGTATATGGCCAAGTTCCCTATTTACCAAGAGGAATGAGATATCAAAGTCCCCTGAGTGACAGCCAAGTTGTAACCCTTTACAAAACATCTGAACATACAATTTCAGTTTGGCCATAGCCTTCATAGATGGTCAGTCCTGTTTGGCGTTTCCACTGTGCCATCACTTCTGGGTTCAGTGGCTCCCCTCCAGTCAGACAGTGCCTCAGTGTCTTGAATGCATACCTTCACAGACAGAGGACATTGCTGAGAAGCAGAGGACAGAAAGGGACAAATTCTGCTCTCCCTGACATCTGTATGGCCAACCCCATTACTTCTGGACACACCAAACTCTCATTTTAAGAGGTGAGGTTGGGGTTGAGAGAAAGCCTAGAGTGCCTGTTGGAGTGGGCCTGGAAGGGGGCTGCCAGAGGTGAGCTGCAAAGATGCACAGGACTGATGGCAGTGCAGCCACACATGTACTTCCAAGGGCTGACTTCTGTATTTGCTGTCGGTAACACCTCAGGGCAGTTGGAAGTGCCTGGGGGGTGGATTTCCTCACTTCTCTCTGCTGTGCTAAGGCAAAGGCTCTGCCTTCTCACAGCCCCTGCCTATAACACAGAATCTTCACCACTCTCAGAGTTTATGTGGCTATGAGGGCCATTGAAATCAACTGTTCAAGAGCCAGGCAAAAGTTTGAACAGACACATGGTACCTGCTGAGGTCGTGCTGTACCAGCATGCGGTAGACAGTCGGGGCACTGCACAGAGTGGTCACTGGGTATCTGCACAAGGTCTGCCAAATTAAAGAAAAAAGGAACAGAAAGAGAGTTAAACAATATTGTTCAGGGGAAAAAAAATTGCTGCTAGCTATTCTACTCCGTACTAGGGCACAAATTGTAAGACATGATTAAAATCTCACTTACATGAAAAGCAAAATAATTGCTGTCACTGTTAGTGTTGAGGAAGGATGTTACAGTGCCCAAACACCAGCTGAAGAGGTGATACATTGGCTATGGAATCAGTGGTGTACCTAATTTGTCCTAATGCTGACTTGAAGCACAAGCACTATCCCTTGGTGTTAAACCTTGGCCCTGAACGTGCACTCTTACCCTTGTGCTAGATTAAAACTCAGATTGGCTTGAGAAGCTTGAAAATAATTTCCTTTAAGAACAAGCCATTCTCATAGCTCCATGTTTTCCAGTACTGACTTGTCTTTCTTCAGGGTCACAGCTATGTAATTAAAATATTAATTTACATGTAATTCAGCTCATTTTTCATTTTAGTAGTGAAATACAGTAGGGGAGAGGTCTAAGTAACACCAATAACTCCTACTGATTGGAAGCTGCTGATAATATCCTGTGCCCAAAAGAATCATGCTGCAAAAATCCTTCCTGTATTATATTCCTATTCAAAGAACAATCACCCTGTGGTTATGCCATCTTAAAACAGCTAATCCCATAAACCTAAGAGGCTTAGTTTTGTGGCCTGCCTGGAAAACAACATGAAATATGAGTAACTGTTCATTGTGAGCATGATGTTCTTACATTTAAGATTCCTTTTGGATCAAACTGTGGCATGGCATGTACAAAAACACACGTGCCCTGGAACCATGGACCAAAAATACTCCCAATAGCTCCCTTTACCCAAGCAGGGTCTGACATGTTCCACATGATGTCTGAGGGAGTCAGATTCATCCAGTACCTGTTGAAGACAAAGGTGGCCAATATAAGGAAGTCTGCAAGTGGAAATTAAAAATGTGAGGGTTTGTTGTTGTTTGGTGGTTTTATTTTTTCTTTAGAAAGGGATGGTAAATTTGATCTGAAACTCAAGAGCTCAAATAAATGCCTTTTGCCTAACCTTTATACTGATGGCAAAGATAAAGGAAATCAAATGGTATCCCAACTCATTATTTAATCTGGATAAACAGGCAAGTAGTTTCTAAAATGGAGCCATATACTGTATTGAACAAGACCCTTGTCTTCTGGGAACAATTCAGCTGAGGAGGCCAAAAGAAATGACACATACAAGATTGTGGGAGCCTCATAATCTATCATAATTTTACCACATACAAAAGTTCTTCTGTTTGCTTCACATTTCAGTGTTGTAAAGGCATAATTAGATGAATACTTTACCTTCCAGTGAGAAAAAAACCCAGACCAAAGCTTCCATAGGAATGTTCAACCATTTTGGGAGAGCCTGTGGTGCCACTGGTAAAATAGATTACCATTGGATCCTGACTTTTAGTCTTCACGCAGTTATGGACAGCAGGGGCAGCCCTTAAATAAAAAAAGAGAGGTTATGTGAAAGAGTGGCTGGTGTTATTCAACATCCTTAGCTTGGATCCCTTGAGCCCAATATATGCAGGACTGTATAGTGAGCTATAAGGTATAAGAAATTAGATCCCCTTTCTCTTGCACTGCTAGTTCTGTATTAAAGGGCTGCTGATTTTGCTCTCTAGCTATATGCCATGTCCAACTTCTCCTGAGTAAAAATGCCAACTGGGTCTCTTCTATTTGGCTTCCTTAACAACGACCAAAATGCCCAGTGTCTTGTGTTTGACTCAAGTCCCCCCAGTAAAGCATATCTCCAGTCTTAATGGGTTTAGCTGAGGGAGGACCCACCATTCATGTTGGTAGGTGGACCTAGTAGTTAATTATCCTTACCATGTTTGAGAAGTGTGGGGAAGCTCAAACTCTTGGTTTTCGGCACATGACAGGGATATATTGCTCATCTCTTACTAGGATGAGAAAGTAAAACTGTTTTGTTATCCCTGCCAGACTGATATTTGAAAAGGTTTTGCTTGACATGCAACCACTGCCCATTCCTGCAAGGTTATGTGTGGGAAGTGTGTCTCCCCAGGCCAGCCATGTCCTGGTGCTGGCTGGCAGGCAGAGATGCTGCCCAGGAGCTCCCAGTCCAGAGCCCCACAGCCTCTGGCCAGCTCAGCAGTCAGCAAAGGCACCTGAGGACATGGGGAGCTGGGAAGTCAGGGCAGTCAGCCAGGCAGACAGACTGACAGTGGTCTGTAGAGACCACGAGCCAGGCAGGATGGCAGGACAGAACTCTGGGAAGACTGGGAGCCTGACAGCTGAGCAGCCCTGGAGCCAGGCAGCACTTTGAAGGCAGCCTGTGGGGAACCCTGCCAGCCCACCTGCCTGACCGCCAGCGACAGCCTCTGCAGCACTGACACAGCTCCAGACCAGACAGGTTTTATCAAATCCGCTTTACCCTCTGCCATGGAACTGAGCCAGGCAATATTAGCCCAGCATGAAAGAAGATTCATCAAACTGACAATGTTTTGGTAGCTCTGGGAGGTTTGAGAATGCAGTGTTACTGCCTCCTCTGCCTTCCACTTTGGTGACACTGAAGTAGGCAATTGACTGAAGGAGCAGGTGGAAATACAGTGGGACTGTACAGTGAGCTGTACAGGTAATGCTTATTCAGACACTCGTGGTTGTGAGAACATGTAATACATCTTATAAAGCTCTTAAAGAGACTGGAGAGCTTGGATCCCACCTTGAAAGAACAGTTTTAGCTACACAGATGCTTTAACAAAGCATCAGCTGGTAAAATCACACCAAGGGGCCTTGAGGAGATTGCAGCAGGGTGTTTGCTTCCCTGCCCCACTCTGCCCCTCCACCCCTTTCACAGTCCCACACACTGCAGTGAAGAGCTGTCTGTTGGGTGCCATTTCAGTAGCTGCTTTTCAGCAGTCACAGAATCACAGAATATTCTGAGTTGGAAGGGTCACTGAGTCCAACTGCTAAGCAGTGAGGCAGGTGGATTCCTACAGACATTAGGTTCATTTTACAGTGCCCTTTTTAGCCGTTCATAGTGAAAAGCTATTCACATTAGCCTCATTATCATCAAGTTTTAGGAATATGTATGGGAATACTTTGTATAGAATATTTCTCTTTGTCTTTTAGATGGTAAATAGGCCACAACTATCAATAAAAGAGGCATTCCTGTCCACTTTTCTATATTGTTTCATAGTCTTATATAACAAACTTAGACATCATAAGACTACTTATTTTTTAATTAGAAGTTTGGCTATTCTCAAATATTCCTTTTCTATATAGAAAAGAGACTAAATTGCCTTCTTTTCTACCTCCTCAAAGATATCTAGTTCATTAATGAGATACAAGTGCACAGGAGTGTTTAAACAACATGAGAAATTTTGCAGTAGAGGTAACTATAACAGAGTTAAGGTAGAAGGCACTTACTTGAGCAAATCACTAAAGTTCAGCCACTCGGCCCTGCTGCTTTCAGATACAATTAGCTTTGTTTTCAGAAACTGGCACTTGGATGCAACTGAGTCCACTGCAGGAGCAAGAGCATCAGTTGTAATAATGCACTTGGCCTTCGAAGCCAGCAGTCGATAGCAAATGTCTTGTGCTGTCAGTTGTGTTGTCCCTGGGATGAAGATAACACCTGAAAGTGCAATCAAATTGGAAATTCACTGAGTATTTTTCCCTTTTAGTCCTTATCACTTGGCAGCTTCTCCTGATTCGTTAAATACCAGCACTATTCAATCCAGAAATGAGAAAGTGTTAAAACAGGTTCCACACACCTGAACTTGAATACAGATATGCAGATATGAGTACAAAATAGCTTCTGTTTCTATGAGGTCCTTTACTACAGGCACAATGAAAGTAGAAAGTATTAACTTTGGGGCAATAAACACTATCAGCTTTAACTGAAGTCTGTTGAAGCTAAACTGATTTAACACAACCAAATTGATTTAACTCAACAACTGCTGCAGAAGGTGAAAGAAAAATGATGAAGGTAATTCCATCAGTCACAAGAGACTTCCCCAGTCACCCCTTTGATTGTCAAATGTACAAGCGAGGAAGTCAAATAAGGAATCCAATTATTAAATGAGTTGTTAACCAAATTTTGGCACAGAAGGTAACAATCAATCTACAGACCATTAGGAATGATACAATTCACCTGTTCGCATACAAGCCACGTTCAGCAGCCACCACTCCGGGATTCGGGGTAAAATCACTAAAACCCGGTCTCCCCTTTGCAGACTGCAGGGTCCAGAGAGTACGTTGGCCACTTTTTGGGACAGGAAGCCCAGCTCTCCAAAGCTCCATTTAATTTCATCTCCTTTTCCATTTATCCACCACAGAGCTGGGTTTGATGGTCCCTTTCGTTCCTACACACAATGCAAGGGCAAATAACATTCTGGTTACTTCTGAGTCTCCTGTAGAGAAGTTTTGGGATGCTCCAGTCAGAGGAATCTGATAGTACTATGTATTCTAGGGCAGGGATATCAAGCACGTTTTGGTTAAAAGAGCCCTTTTCCAAGGCATATATAAGCTGGTGTGTATATCTACTTGATTTGCAATTCTCATAAATTACTTAGAGGCTTTCACGAACCCAGCACTGCTGAATTAGAGTCACAGAGACAAAGCACTGGGTCCCCTCTGATGCAAAAGCAAATTGCCTCTCCTTTCTCTGCAATGTAAGATCATGTTAGAATGGAAATCAAGGAGGAAATTCTGGTCCCACTGAAGCCAGTGATGGTTTTAGACTTGGCTTTGGGTACTGGAGCACAGTTTCACTAAAAATACTGAATCTACAGGGTCAGAAGTGCTACCTTTTCTATTTGAGACCACTTGTCCAGCACATCACTTGCAAAATTGAAGTACTCAGGTACTTGCTTTTCACAGCGACCGATAGCTTCATAATCTGAGAAATTCAGAGGTGCAAAAGTCTTGTGATACTGGTGGAACAATCTCCGGAGTGTCTGGATGCTCTGTGGGGACCGCAAAGCTTGAAATTCAAGTAAAATCTTCATGGCACAAAAGCAGGTATACAGGGGTTTTGAAGAAACCCCTTTCTTCGCAGAAAGAAGCTACTTCAGTGTTCTTGATAAAAACCAGCAAAGTATAATTGCTCTCTGGTACTTCACCCTTCTTCATAAAAGCGAGAATCTTGTGAAGAATGAGGAATAAAACACAGCATTATAGTTTGTTCAGTTGTTTGGGTTTTTTACATTAGCAGATGGCGTCTTCAATTTTTCAGAAGACTAAGTATTTGAACAACTACTAAGCAAAAACTTATTTATCAGTGTGTTTAAATAAGTTGTGCTTACCTGGAGAGGTTATTTGTGATCAGGTGAGACTTCTTACAACTCCTCCTCATGTACTTTGCCTAGTACTTAATTGGCAAGTATTCCCCCCTCCTGGCTCCCTCCAGTTCTGTGAGCAATTGTAGCTCCTCATTAGTATCACACATCACATTCCAGAGTGGGGATTACTTCCCCCAAGAGCACAGATTTCATTTCTGCAGTTAGCTTCCAAAAGAAAGGCACAATTGCTGAGAAAGTTTAGAGCAGATGGAAAGAGCACTGAGTATGGGTGACTGCATTTCTGGTTCACTGCCGTTGGAGAATGGATAATCCACCATAAATTAATATATAACTCTATTCTGTGGCATCAGTGACTGTGGAAAGGGTAACAGTGGGGCTTTATTTTCAGATTTGAGAGTTAAACATAGTATGAGAATTGATATGATATGAAGATTTGAAGACTTTCATAAGCCTGGTGCCAGTAAATATCACCTATAATATCTGATGGACACTTCTATGGAGCAAGTATGTGCAGTTCAGACATGGGCCATCAGCTCTGTGGAGGACAATAAGAACTCAAACTACAAAGTCATTGCTATGAAACTGGGTGACAAAGGGATGAGACACAAAATCCACACTCTGGAAAGGAGCATGGTTTAGTGGTGGATTTGGCAGTGTTAGAATAATAGTTGGACTCTGTGACTTGAAAGGTCTTTTCCAACCAAAATGATTCTGCGATTCTATATAGAGGCAATAAAGGGTATAATTAAGGATCAGAGTTAGGAAACAGTCAGAGATGCTGCTAGAAACAGCAAGCACAGATAGCAGTGGTGGAAGTAATAGACAATGGAGAGGCAGAACCAGGCTGTTAGAACCCATGTGTGGAATCTCTGCAGGCATCAATGCACGGCCAATGTTTCAGGAAAGCTGCTGAATTACAATGTGTTAGTATTTGAAAGTTTTCAAGTCACTTTTGCAAATGGAATGTAAGCTCTGAAATTACTCAGAACTAAGCTGTCCAACCTGGCATCTGTTGTACATTAAAGTACAGCCTCTCTTTCCCTGTCTTCTGTGTCTCTCTGGCATGTCACCTTCTTTCAGGCAGTTTCAAATTTTACAGTTTCCTTGAAAAAATGTAATACTTTCAGCATGCAAATACCCCCTACAGTAGGGTTTATTTTTTGTTTGAGGTCTAATTCTACTTCTAAAGAAATAAATTCTCAACTATTCTCTGGTTTCAGTAGTGCAAGCTTAGACACATTAAGATTAATGTAATCTACACAGACACAGCATTTTGTGCATTTGTTTTCTCTCTGTTTTTGACCTCAGACAATAATGTGCTTCGTAGCTGGAAAGCAAAGCAATATCCATTTCAGAGCTTAAGGGGGTGAAAGAGGTGAGATCCACCTGCAGAACCCTCCTGGCACAGACTCTCCTGGGACTTGTGTTTGTTAGCCAGTTAATTGTTGTCCTGAAAGGTCATCAACAGCTTTACCACAGAGCACATTTGCTGTTTTCCCAGGCTCTGGTACAACAGCAGATGTGTTTATGGGTAGTACACAGTGGGTTTACAGCAGAACCAGGAAAACGGAAGACAAATGACCCCATGCCCTTTTTTAGGTTCACTGGTGTTTTTGTACTCTTAGTAAACACAGCCTTGGTCAGAGAGGTCAATCTACTACTTCTGAATCAAGTGCTGTAGCAGCACTGTGTGAAGTGCAAGTGCTGCAGAGAGGTAACAAGAAATGTGAGATGTGCCCTAACAGGGATGATCTAAACCTCTGCTGCACCCATACCCACGTAACTGCTTGACTGTTATGGAAATATCTCACAGTCTGAGCTGACTACTCAGTCCAGGAAATCCTTGATAATATTTAAACCTGAAACTACACAACACAGAGATAGAAGTCTGATCATCGACAGCGGTTAAAAAACATTCTCACAAAATAATATTAGTCACATATTCAAATTTTATAATTTCCTTTAAAAAAAATGTAACACTCTCAGCATGCAAGTACTCTCAAGAGTGGGGTTTATTTTTCATTTGAGGTTTAATTCTGCTTCTAAAGAAATAAATTATCAACTATTCTCTGGTTTCAGTAGTGCAAGCTTAGATACATTTAGATTAATGTAATCTACACAGACACAACATTTTGTGCATTTGTTTTCTCTCTGGTTTTGACCTGAGACAATAATGTGCTTTGTAGCTGGAAAGCAAAGGAATATCTATTTCAGAGTTTAAGGCTGGCTTTCAGTAATAGCACTGCAGTTACAAAAATAAAGTCTGATTTCCCCTCTTCTATCGTTATTTTCAAAACCATTTCTCCCATGTAAATTTAAAATTATAGAGAATATATTGCTTTAGAAATATCCCAAAGCATCGGAACAAAAATTAGTATCTTCTACCCTTACTCAGAAGGTTGTCCAGCACCTCTTAAGACTGACAGGGAACAGGATGCTAGAAGACACAGAAGTCCAGGATGAGCATGTTCTGGTCAGGAGCTCAGCAGCAAAGCTAAGCTCTTCCCCACTCTGTGTTTCTTAGTTTCTTCCTTTGTATGTTCCCAGAGATCATCTTTGGTAGTTGTTGAGCAAGCCCCAACTCATCTGTGAAGAGAAATAACAAAACTTAGCAGTTTGACACAGTTTCATTCCAAGCTGTGTTTCTGTGGCAAGCCTGCAAATATAAAAGCTATGGGCTCTTTTGAGGATTAAGGGGGCAGGCAGCACATCAGTCCCAGTGCCCAGCACAAAGAATGAGTTATGTTTTAAAGAAACAGAGAATATCAGTTGGTTGATTCAGTAATTCCTCAAATCAGTAGTGCAGGACAAGCACACACCACTGAATTTGAGCCCAACCTGGACTTCAAAGGGACCAACTGAGAGGCTTTATTTGGTTGCTTAAGCCCTGGGCAGTGAGGCAGAGCCAGGACCCCTGCACAGATAGCAAACAAAAATGTTTTGATTCATCTGTTTGTTTCTTCCTTTTCTTCCTGGTCAGGTTCAGGTTTCGTGTCATTACAAAACTGCAGTAACATGTTGGCAAGTCTGATGGACCAAGGTGCAGCCTGAGCAGTCTGTGACTGCAGCAGAGGGGAAACCTCCTGAGCCAGCCCTTCCCTGCTGAATGAGCCATTTGCACCACGAGACCAGGGGACAATCTAGCCAGATCTGTTTAAAGCCCAACACAGACCAACACCAAACCCCAAGAATCTGTCCCAGGATTATATTTTTAAAATTGCTTTAAAATCAATTATTTCCCAAGGTCATAATTAGATTATGTTTAAAATGTATGACTTACAAAGAATAAATGGATTACATGAAAAATCTGATTACTTCACTTCAAAGTAGATTACTTTTCCAAAAATGACTCACATTTGAAATCTGAATGTGCTTAAAAAGAAACAGATTCTGATATTGTGAGCAGGTTACATTTTTCAACATGTTTTTATGATTGCGCTTAAAAATCTAATCCTATTTCTTTTTATTCTGCTCAAAAAATGGGATTACATTTAAAATATCCAACATGTTTTTCCTCTGTCCTGATTGAATCAAGGAGGAAAAAATTTAATCCCTCAGAACAAACATGTAATACAGGAAAAGGGAAGGGAAATTTAAAACCATACCTCACGGTTATTGGAACCCTGTGCAGGAAGTGAGGGAAGCCAAAGACAGTGAAGTGTTTTCTGAAGGCCTTTGGTGGGAGCTGGTGCATCATCCTTAGCCAAGGGGAGCTTATCATGCTATTCCTGATGAACTATTCATGTTTATCTCTGAATGTGAATGCCCTGGGGTTCTTTTCAACCACTCTAGATACTCTGCAAGTGGTGTCTGATTCCTGCCTCACTTGGAAAAGCTGTAGTACTGTTTCACCTCTGCAGAGCCCACTGCCAGCAGCAATGGGATGTGAAACTCATGCTGAAATTCCCCCAAACCTGCCTTTCAGCCTGGTAATCTGTGCCCAGTGCACACTGTGACAACTCTGCTGAGGAACCCGACAGGATATCGATCGTTGCCAGCTGAGGCTTTAAAATGTGCTGTTGTGTTCAAACCCTCTGTTATTGTAACATCCAAGCATTATCTTTCTCTGTTCAACTAATTGCTCAGAATGTCACTCAAAATTCAGTATTTTATAACTGTATTGAATTGGTAAAATCTGATTCTTTTGATTAAAATAATTAGGATAAATTTGTTTTCAGAGACACAACTTGATTAGGTGAAGGAGCATTTCATTTCCCTGTACATAATCCCAGTGGTATCTAATACAGGTTCATCTGTAGTTTCAATGGAAGAAGACAACATCAGATCCTACCAGGATGGGCCTATGACATTTAGCTGTGTTTACTTATGGAGTTAGCATGAGGTCAGATTGTCAATGTTACATTTCTTGTACACTCCGACAGTGCTCGACAGTCCAGTAAAAATATCAGGATGCAGATTTTCTCCCCAAAAGAGCAAATACTTTGTCAAAACCACCCATGGTACAAAATGGATTGGTCTGAGGAGAAGTCACATCTCTTGGTAATACAGATTCTTTCTTAGTAAAAATGAGTAATGACATCTTCCTCTCCAGCCTGAGGCACACACTGACAAGAAGTTTCAGCAAATGGAACTCTTTTTTTTTTTTAAATGCCCAGAGTCTGTCAACATTTCCTATCTCATGAGGTTGCAACATGATCTTACCAGATATCCCTTCCACTAGAGCCACATTGCAGGCTGGAGCTTTCCACCTCAGTCCCTTCCCACATGGTGACTAAACTCTTAGGAAATAATGCATCAAAATATATTTGATACAGAATACCTTTTCTGGTGCAGGTGTCACCTTTTCTATTGTCTCTTGAGAATAACATCAAATAGAAGCTGGGCTGTAAGAGGGATGGAGAGGAGATCTCAAAGGGAAAGGCTATTGAAATGGTCTATTGAAAAATTTATTTTTCAGCCAGAATAATACAGAATAATACAGCATAAATATCACATCTTGGTGTCATCTGTAGTTTTTGGTGCTGAAGTATTTAACAAAAAGCGATCAGAATGAGGGCAGTTATATTAGTGAAATTTATATAGTGCTAATGGAATGAAAGAAGTTTTGTTAAATTCCTAACAATGCTACATCCGTCCCCACTCTTTGTCTCTTAATTCATTCCTCTTGATCTTCCCAGTGATTGTCTTTGGCAGCTCTTGGACAAATTCCACCTAAATAAAATAAAGAGAGAAAACAATGTAGCATGTTCTATGGAGTTGGTTTTCCAAGACCAGCTCTCAGCATATGTGGAAAACTGAGAGGACTCCTGTCAGTAAGAACTGCCTGCTAAAGGATCATGTCCAAGCCAAATCAAGGCAGCACATTGTGCCACTTGTGAAACCACTCCTTTGCCTCTTATTTATTAACTGTGAGGAGCAGTAGATAAAAGTTTATTCAGATTCAGACATCTGCTCCCCTAAAGGCACCAGTGAGTGCTTGGTTGAAGGTTAAATACAAAATGGAGAATTATGATTGTGGGTCTGACCTAGAACATGCAGCTCTAACTAAGGATGTATGAAGCCTAGAAATTTTTGAGATATTTAAACAAACACTTTACTCAAATGCATGAAAATCAATGTGAACTAATATTATTTAGAAAAGATCTTCTGCGGCCAGTGGTCTAGAAGAATCTTTACTGCTGTTTCTTTCAGGTGAATCATGAAAATGTAAATAGTAATTCTCCTGAGACTTATGGAAGGGTGTCCTGGTTTAAAGTTTCTCCTCAGAAGCATTTACCTTTCTAGGGTATTTATATGGAGCAGTGGTTTTCTTCACATGGTCCTGCAAGTCCTGGGTTAAGCTCTTCAGGTCACTGGACGAAAAGGATGGGGACAGAACCACAAATGCTTTCACAACCTGTAAGATAAGATTAACAAGAGTGGTCTGACATGGTCCATTTTTAAGAGCTGCTATACAGGTTACCAGTGAGCAGTGCTGCTCTGAGTCATGACATTCAAAAGGGAGGAACAGGGAAACCAGCACACTGTAAGAAATGATTGTGCCCAGCTTCTGCATGTGCACGTGCAGAAGGGAAAGTTGAAAGCACAGCTTTCCTGCCCTCCTTACAAAGCAAAAGCCTTTGCTGTTTCCTCTCAGCAGCAAGAGGAAGGGGCAACAAAAGGGGTGTCTGTAGAATTCTCCCCAAAGCTAAGGGACAATTTGTTTCTTTCTGAAGTTCACACTAAGGACAGTAAGCCCTATTATCCCAGCACAGGACTGTGCTTTCACCACCCCTGTAGCCCAAGTCTAATGCCAGGGCAGTTACAGTATAACTTTGGCTACACCAAGACAGTCATAAATGACAATTTCAATATAGACAAATGCTTAAGAACAAGGGGAAAGTAAACATCACTGTAATATTCTCCACAAAGGAGACCTTCTTGGGATCAAAAGAAACTCAGAAGAGCAAAGGCATGTAAATGGGAAGGGATTTTGCTTGTCACCCCAAGTAGGATTATGCATGATACAAGTAGATGAGGTGCTTAAGGTCATGGTTTAGTGGTGTATGTGGCACTGCTGGGTTGGACTCAATGATCTTAGAGGTCTTTTCCAACCTAAAGGATTCCTTGATTCTAAGATGACTTGACTGCCTTAGAGCTGTACATTATTAAGTAGAAATTTCTTTATGTCATCATATGTTTAGACAAACACATTGCTTTCCTCCTTCACCACTCAGCGTCATTACCTCTCCTCTGAGGGGATCTGGGCTGCTGACAACAGCTGATTCTGCCACAGCTGGGTGCTCTAACAGGGCACTCTCTACTTCAAATGGCCCAATGCGATACCTAGTAAGGAAAAATAAGTGGAAAACAAGTACCAAATGTTTTTAAATTGTACTATTGAAGAAAAAAAACTCCAAACCAGAACAAATTAACAACCAGCTATAGAAACTTCAGGCAAAATGGGGAAGCTGGTTGTGTTAGAAAGTAGGAGCATTTCAGAGTGGTCATGTTGTAGAGGACTGCTGGGGCTGTGGATTCCTCTCCACCTCTCCCCTTTCCTCGGGGCTCCTAATCTGGAGCTCCATCCCACTGATAGCTGGGATCTGCAGTAGCAGCTGGTGCCACATTATGGTATCCCATCATATAATACCAAATTATATAATTTTATCATGTTAAAGTGCTTCAAATGCTCTTTGAATCCAATAGAGATGTCCTTCAAATTTAGTCAAAAATGAACTAGATAAAAATCCCTCCTGAGCCAGTTGAAGTCTTCATTCTTTGTTGAAACAGATGAGATGTTGCAGGGGAAATGGATACAGAGATGCCACTGATATCACCAAGATGATACTGCAGGTCTATGAAAAGCAAATAATAAAAGCAAGTATTCCTAAATCAAGAGGTCAATACATTCATCACAGGATTGTTATGTCAGAAGCTCACTAGGAACACGACATGTAAGACGATACAATGGCAGATTTAGAGAGAAGTGTGCAGACTGACCCTGAAGAAATGATGATGTCATCATCTCTTCCAATAAACTGAAAATACCCGTCTTCATCCATAGTCCCTCTGTCTCCAGTGACATAAAAATCCCCACGTTCAGTTTCTGCAGTTTTCTTAGGGTTATCCTTAAAGTGGTTTACAAACAGTAGTTTAGATTTTGAGCATGCATTAGCTATTCATTATGCTATAATGCACATACTGTCAAATGCACTGGAGCTTAATTTTTCAGTCAAGGATGTGGAAGAATTGTATTGATATTGCTATCATCATCATCATGGCTAGGCTTTGCGAAATATTTGCTATATGATATTGCTATAAAATACAACAAAATATGTTTAAAATAATTGTTATTCTTTAAAAAAAAATAAACTCAATCTTGAGCAAATTCTTCACTTCCCTTGTCTAACATCCACCAATCCAAATAAACAAATTACTGTGGTAATAAATAATAAACTGGTGAAAAATATTCAGCCTTTTGAACCACTATGCAACTGGAGAGATTTTGGAGGAGATTGGTGGTGGTAAGGAATAAAATAAAGTCCTTACTACATATTCAGAGAAAAAACCAAGTGGTCTTATAGGTTTGCTTCTGACAGCAATTTCTCCCTGTTGTCCTGGAGGAAGGATATTAGCATTTTTGTCTACGATCTAGAATGAAAAACAACATGTATATTAGTTCAGTGGGAAAAAACCCCCTAAACCTAACCCCAAATAAACAAAAAGCCGTTATGACAGAATCTAAAGAGCAGTCAACAAACCTGAACATCATAATCCGGAGCTGCCTTCCCCATTGATCCAGGTTTAATCTTCATTCCTTTCAAAACAGAGCAGATTATTCCCTGTAAAAATCAAACCAAAGTTTTGCAATAGAAACCTGCTACGTTTACACTCGATTCATTAAATATATTTTCTAGACTAATTGCAAAGTAAGGAATTAAGATTCATAGGATCCTATATGCCAGTGCTGTATAGTAGTGATAAGAAAAATCAGGAAACTCCCTGGAAGAATCCTGTTCCATGATCTGGGAAGAATTCATGCCCTGTGCTAACCAGTCTTCTTCCCTTAGGTTCAAACTGCCCTCTTGACTCTCACTGTTACTTGGAATTTGCTTAAGGACATTTGTGGAAATATTAGGGAACATCTGCTCCCAACAACCCACGTTTCTGGCAGGTTCTGTGGGGGGAGCCATTATAGGACCTTCTTTCAGAGGTTATCAGGGGAGGAGGTTGCTGAAACATTCACAGAAACATGAGGTAAGAAACGCACTGTATTCATTCATAACAAACCTTAAAATATCATAAAGCAAAAAGGAATTCCAAAGATTTAATAGAACATGGACCCTACAGATGTACCATTTCAGTTTGGCCATAAACTTCATGGATGTCCACCCCAGTCTGGCTCTTCCACTGCTCCATGACTTCTGGGTTGAGTGGTTCCCCTCCACTCACACAGTACTTCAGGTTCATGAATTTGTAGCTTCACAGGAATTTAAAAACAAGAGAGGCAGTACTTAATCTACAGGGCAAGACAAGGAGCACACAACTGTAAACAACATTGGAGACCCGTTTACTGGGAGACTTAGTCCCATGAAGGGGGGAAATCAGAGCGTCCCTGATCCTTCAGCTCCTGACAGAACAAGGACATCAGTCTGTGCTCAACACCATACATATGAGTAGTAGCAGTCAGAGTTAAGCACACATGAAAAATAGAATAAAACTTTTGCTGAAGTCAGCCTGGATTATAACTAACCACTGACTGATTTGCTGAGCCAGGGCCCTGATTGCTGACCCTCTGCAACAGGGCAAGGGAGAAAGTGCAAGAGGGGAGGAAGGAACAGGCAGTGAGAACTGGAGCAGGGGATGACGAGCAACTGCCACAACCACTAACTCCCTCACAGTTGTGCTGACACACACTTTCTAGAATGAATTCCTTTCCAAAGCACGGACAATTAATGTGGTAATCGAAAATTATGATAAAGAATTTAAGAGACTCTGTTTCATACCCTCAGGGGTTTGCTCACAAGTTCAGTAGTGGAAGTATCAAATTTCTAAGGGAAAACATCAAGTTTCTCTATGTTTGATCATTAAAACTCATCAAAACTCAAATTTGTATGACGGCCTTTTCATGAAGAATATTTTAAACTAAATTATTGCCCTATTTTGGGTCAAGCAGCGGGATATGGGAGATCACTAAAGCTTAGTTAGGGTAAAATAAACATTAGTAAATAATTTTAACATACCTAGAGAGATCATTTTGCACCAGCATGCGGAACAATGTTGGAGCACCGACCATCACGTCAATTGGGAATCTGCAGAGAGTCTGGTGAGTTAAACAAGATGGACAGGTGAAGCTCAGACAAAAAACTGCCTTGTGAATGTACAGTAAACAGATGACATAGAAAGGAGAACTACATTTGCCCCCTCTGTAAAAGCACCACTCTGTTGGGTAAGGAACCCTCCTGCAGTTGGTGCAATATGCAGAGATTCACAGTATATCTGATTGGACAAAATCCCATGCTCATACATGACACCTAGACTCCACTGCTTGGGGCATGGTCAGAATAAGCCCATCTTTGTCTGCATGTCTGCATCATAGGGAGGTTTTCACTTTCTTCTTGCCCAGTGTGGGCAGAGTAATGCTTTAGTTTCAGTCTCTGTTAATACCAGCTGATATTAAGTGCTGCTTTTGGATGATTTTCATTGATATGCTCACCAGCTTTGAGCAAAATGTATGAATGAATTGTATGTTTGGCCCCTTCTGTATACATGAAAAATGCAAATATGGGCTTTATACAACAGATGGAGCACCTTGAACACAACTATGGACACAACCCTCATGAAATCTATGGACGCTGTTAAGAATTATTTTTTGTGCCCTTTCTGCAGGTTAACACATTTTCATGAGTTTTTCCCTTACATTTAGGATGACTGCTGAGTCAATCCGTGGTAGGTTATGTATAAAGATGCATGACCCGAAAACCCAGGGATCATAAACAGCTGCCACTGAAGTTAGTATCCATCCTGTGTCTGCTGTGTTCCATATCATGCCAGAAGGTGTCAAATCTAACCAGTACCTGATAGACCAGAAATAAAAATAGAATGAAAAGATAATGAAAAATATTTGCTTAAAAAGCCCAAACCCAAACCACAAACAAAGAAAACAAAGAAACCCAAAGAAACCCAAAAGCCCAAGATTTCTGACAAGATACATGTGCACTGAGCACTCAAATAAGTTCAAGAGCTAGCTCAAGGATAAAAGGACACCTACCTATATGTTTGCACAAATATACATATACAAAACCACACATATGTATACCCTACATATATGATGTCAGTCACAATATAGGATAGAGTGGGGCAGAGAGGGGAGTCTGAATATCAATGCAGTGGCTTTCCAGTAGGTAGGAAGATAGGGCTGAAACTGCAGCATTCATGGATTCTGTGTTGGAGACCAGATATTTCAGTTCTAAGGCTGCTGAGAGACCGAGTGACCTGTGCAACCAACAAACTCTGCTCATCTGCACACATCACAGAGCTTTTTGCAGCCCAGTGTGGTATCTCTTGGTTCTCTGCACTATGATATTCCCAGCTGACAGCTGTCCTTTGAACCACTCTGGAAAGAGGGTAAGAGATATTAACTGAAAAACAAAAACACTGGGGATGATCCTACTCCCCTGGAAATTTGCTGGAGTTTGTACTCCCATTTCAAAGCGAGAAGGACCAGAGCTGTACATTGGTATTTCTTACTCAGTAATTTTTCACCAGTTCTATTATGCAGCTTCAATTACCTTATGTTCAAATCAGGCTCAAGCCTTTCATACCTTTCACTTAAAAGGGGTCTGAAACCAAGACTACCCTGGGAATGTTGAGTCATCTTAGGAGAACCTGTGGTTCCACTGGTAAAGAAGATAATCATCGGGTCTTGAATCCTTGTTTTGACACAGGAATGGTCAGCAGCTTGGTTTCTTTAAAAAAAGAGAATGTAATAATGATTTCAATGGTTACTTTACAAAGGCTTCAGAATGTAATGAAGTATTCCAAATAAGCTTCACAGTAGTTTCACAAAATTATACTAAAATAACATGATGTTATACTTCCTCAAAGACAGACTTCCCCTTAAAAAGAAGAGGGTAGAAGCATCCCAGAATGAGACCACTGATAGCAAACATCTCAATGTGGATTAGCAATCTATTAACTCATACTCACTTGTAGAGCTCAGTGAAGTTCAGCCACCCTTCCCTACTGTCCTTGGACACCATTAGCTTGGTTTTCAGAAACTGACACTCAGATGCCACCGAGTCCACTGCAGGAGCCACTTTGTCAGTGGTAATTATGCACGTGGCCTTGGATGCCTGGAGTCGATATAGGATGTCTTTGGCTGATAACTGGGATACTCCTGGAATTAAGACAATTCCTGGAAGAGAGATAAAGTTAGTTTGGGTTGGCATATTTTTTTTTACATCTGATTCTTTTCTAGGAATCTAAACTATAAACTATTCCCAAACCGACCTCTGATATGGATTTGTCCTGGTGTTCCCCAGACAAACAGTTATACTGAATAATGCAGATGCTTGTGCTCTCCTGCAAGCAATGACATGTGGACCTGTCTGGTGACTTCCATGGCTCTTCCCTGTATTCTGGCATCTTCATGCCTGCTGCACAGGCCACCTGTCCTATTGCACCTGGTGCAAACCCTTCAGGACTGCCTGCATAATTGGTAGTTGGGCCGCTCACTGGATTATTACATTACTTTTCCTTCATAAACCACATACATGCTTGATCCTTTCAACCTTGCAATAACCATTTTGCCAGTCTCAGATATGCTCACTGACCTGCTCGCATACAAGCCACATTCACCAGCCACCACTCTGGGATTCGTGGTAGGATCACGATAAGTCTGTCCCCCTTCTGCAGCCCACATTCTTTAGTCAGCACATTGGCCACTTTCCGAGACAGGAACCCCAGCTCTTCAAAGCTCCACTTCACTTCTTCTCCTTGTCCATTTATCCACCAAAATGCAGGGTTTGGTGGTCTCTTTCCAGCCTACAAAGCATAGGGATTCAAACACAAAACATTTTCTTCTGACAGACTATGAAATTATAATGCAAAAACACAAAGCAAATTATGGAAGATCTGGGTATTTCACAACTGGCATATAACCTGTTATTTTTCCCTTGTCCTTAATGGATTGAGATGTGCTATGCATCACGCTCAGGTATTCCCAGTAGATTCTCCTTTTCTGAACCTGAAATGTTTACCAACCTAATTGTTTCCAGACCCAAATTATTTCAAATGAATTTCAAATAAGTGTATCTCATTGGCACAAAAAAAGATCATCTACCTTTTCAATCTCAGACCATTTGTCCAGTACATCACTTGCATAGTTAAAGTACTTTGGTATTTCCTGTTTGCCCCGTCTGATGGACTCATACTGGGAATGCACATCAGAGGCAAGCAGCCTGGGGTGTCCATGGAAAGTCCTGTTAGGAGGCTTCAGAGTCCACAAGAATTTTAGACTCTCTAATTTAAACAACTTCATGGCAGAAAATAAGGTCTGTAGATGCTGTAGATCATGTAAGGAAATGAGCAGAACTGTTGCTATGAATTCTGCAACAAAAAAAAACAACAAAAAGAAAAAAAATAATATTAAGATTATCCAAAGAAAATCCAGTTATGAATTAATGAGTTATTAATTGAATTCACTTAGGCTAGTAACAGTCAGACTGATGATTTTAACACTCCAATTAAATGTGAAGTTCCCTATCCTGCTTTCTCATATTTTTGATTTTTTAATTAATTGCCTACAACTCTCCATACTCAAAACCAACATCAGATGTTATTGTTTGCATTAGAATAAGGTTCCTGCTTCTTACTACAAAGCATTCAGTAGCTAATTCTCTATTCCTTTTCTACTAGACTTCTTCCATTGGATACTCACTGCTTTATCTTCAACAGTTGCTGACTGATACATCCACTGACCACATCCATCCAAAGAGCCTTCACTTCAGTAATCCCTTATGCAGGCACCAAATTTGATATAGACATTTCTGCATATGCTTCTTGTAAATGCTCTCTTCCATCTGTACTCACCATAATGATCCTAAAAGCTCTCAAGTCTAATTACTTTCTTTCCACTGCTACTCTTTTCTTTCTCTTTATATAATCTTATAATGCTGCTGCTGATTATTTCTTTTCCACAGACCAGAGGATTATTCCAGAGCTGTGCTCAACTCTAAAAATTGTACTGCGCTTTAGAGGCTTCTTATAAGTGCACGTAAAGATTATCAAACAGGAGGAAAAGAAACTGGCTTGGGTCTGGAAAAGCCCACAGTCAGAGCAGGAGCCAGGGGAGGCCTCTGATGATTTCAGAACCTGAGCCCAACTATCAATTTGCCTTTTTCAGTCACTAAACTCAATTACTCAGTTACTAAACTCAGTACAAGGTTTAGGGTGAGAGACTCCTGAAATACAGGGTAATTTTCATTTCTGTTCTTACAAAGGAT